>NC_050577.1:736352-936352 GCF_011100635.1 Trichosurus vulpecula | reverse complement strand
AAAATAGTATGGCAGAAACTGGGCATCGACCAACACCTGACACCATATACCAAAATAAAGTAGAAATGGGTAGATGATTTAGATATAAAACCTGATACTATAAACAAATTAGGGGAGCAAAGAATAGTTTATCTGTCAGATTTTTGGAGAATGGAGGAATTTATGACCAAATAAGAGACAGAGAACATTATGAAATAATATGAAATAATTTTGATTACATTAAATTGAAAAGCTTTTGCACAAATAAAGCCAATGCAACCAAGATTAGGAGGGGAGCAGAAAACTGGGAAAGGATTTTTACAACTGTGTTTCTGATAAAGGCCTCATTTCTAAAATATGTAGAGAACTGAGTCAAATTTACAAGAACACAAGTCATTCCCCAATTTATAAATGGTCAAAGGATATGAACAGGCAGATTTCAAGGGAAGAAATTAAAACTATCTATAGTCATATGCAAAATTGCTCTAAATCACTATTGATTAGAGAAATGCAAATCAAACAACTCTGAGGTACCACATCATATCTATCAGATTGGCTAACATGACAAAACAGGAAAATGATAAATGTTGGAGAGGATGTAGGAAAATTGGAACACTAATTCATTGTTGGTGGAGAGCAATTTGGAACTATTCGCAAAGGGCTATAAAAATGTGCATACTCTTTGACCCAGCAATACCTCTTCTAGGACTGTATCCCAAAGAGATCATAAAAATGGGAAAAGGACCCACACTTACAGAAATATTTATAGCAGCTCTTTTTGTGGTGGCCGAGAATTGGAAATTGAAGGGTTTCCCATCAATTGGGGAATAGACGAACAAGTTGTGGTATATGAACGTAATGGAATACTATTATGCTATAAGAAATGGTGAGCAGACGGATTTCAGAAAAACCTGAAAAGACTTATATGAACTGATGTTGAGTGAAGTAAGCAGAACCGGGAGAACATTGTACACAGTAACAGCCACAGTGTTCAATGACTGATTTTGATACACTTGGCCCTTCTCAGCAATGCAAGGACCTAAAACAACTCCAAAAGACTCATGATGGAAAGTGCCATCCACATCCAAAGAAATATGGAGTCCAAGTACAGATCAAAGCAGACTCTTTGCTCTCTTTCTTGTTTTGTTTTTTTCTTTCTCATGTTTACTCCCAATTGTTCTAATTCTTCTATACAACATGACTAATGAAAAAATATGTTTAATAGGAATGTATATATAGAGCCCATATTGGACTGCATTCTGTCTTGGGGAGGGGGAAGGGAGGAAGGGGGAGAAAATCTAAAACTTATGGAAGTGAATGTTGAAAACTAAAAATAAATAAACTTATTTAAAAAAGAATCAGAGAATTTCAAAAATCAGAGGGGATATAAGGAATTCTGGTTAGATGGATGCTGTCATGATCAGTGATTGTCTAGTCCAGCCCAGGCTTAGAAAAGAATCATCTCCCAAAGCAGTCATCCAGCCTTTCCCTGAAGACTCGAAAGTGGGTCCCATCACTCTCAGTACTGGCTCTCCTACAACTAAGAATTGTCTAGACAGATGAGAGACTATAGCTTCCATGACAGGTAGCCCACAGAGATCATTCCATTCAGAAATCCTCTGACTGGGTCCTTGGACACTATCAATGACCTCTGTCTCCTGGATACATTCTTCTCTTCTGATTTTCATGACATTTTAATTCTGGTCTTCCTGTTGGATTGCTTCATCTCAGTCTGCTTTGCTGTATCTTCATCTAGTTCACTTCCACCGATGGTGGGCATCCCACAGCTCTCTGTCCTGGGCCACTTCCCTTTTCCCCTATTCATTTAATTTGGTGATCTCATTAGCTCCCATTGTCTCCAGACTCACATCTCCAACTGCCCTTTAACATTTTGGACAGGATCTCCCATAGGTATTTCAAACTCAATATGTGTGTTGGTAAGCAAAATGGGCTCTTAGCACTCAGTTCAACCAAGTCCCCTTGAAGAGTTTGGCTTTTGTTTCCTTGATTAGATTTGGGTGTCCTTGGTGCCTCCTTGCCTCAGGGGAGGGCCTAGTTTACACATGAGTTTGAGTGACATGTTTGGGACATCAGAGACTTTTAGACCACGTGGGTTCAAGTTGCCTCTTTGTGATGATTCTAGGTCACATGGGTGGGTCACATGTGTGACTCACTCTTGACCCTGAAAAAGATATAAAACCAGGGGTTGGCTTTCTCTTTTTTGGAGCTCTTACCCACAGCCATGGTGGTGCATGTGACTCTGGACAAGCCCTTGTTATGAGCTCCTGGGCTGAACCTAGATATTGGTAACTATGAATTGTATTGGATCTGTTTGTCAATGTTTGTAATTTGTTTGTATTTGCTCTGAAGTTCAGGGTGCTGGCTTTTCCCCCTGAACTAAGGGAATGGTATTTGTATGCTGAGTTAAAGTAAGCCTGTCAACCCCTTAATGTTGCTTTCCTTCGTAAAGCAGATCAAAAGAACCTGGGCTTTGGCAGCATTCTTGTTGTTGGGTTTGTGTTGGTCTTTCACCCTCACAACAGCTGCTAGCTGGGTTGTTGAAACAATATGTCTAAAATGGAACTCATTATCTTTCCCCCCAAACCCTCCCCTCTTCCTAACTTTCCTATTGCTATTGAGGGCACCAGTATCCTCCTAGTCACCCAGGCTAGAAATGTAGGTGTCATCCCTGACTTTTCACTCTGTCTCGTCCAATGTCTTTTATAATATTATGCCCTGCCCCCCCTCTCCAGTTTCCTCTTTTGCCCCAGTTCACCCCACTGTTTTTACTCCCATCTCCATGGACCCCACTTTTTGTATTCCCTTTTCCATGGAAATAATCCTGCCTCAGCTTGTCGCATTATTTGTGTCCCCATCTCCATGGAAATCTAATTGTGTTCTTTCCCTTTAAATACTCTTTCTCTTCCCTTACTTGGGGCTGTTCAATTTGAGTAATTACTCCGAACAGTCACGCGTTTGAATAAATCCACATCTAAATTTATATCTGGGTCTCTCTCGCTTTTATTGGCACAACAATATATGCCCCTTTTTCTTCTCTGACACTACTGCCATCATCTCACGCCTGGACTACTGCAGTAGCTACCCTCCCCACTTAAGGCCATCTTCCACTCAGCTGCCAAACATCTCACCATGTCATCCCTCTATTAGATGCGTCATAGGAGCTCCAAGTACAAAATGCTCTGTTTAGCAGTCAGAGCCCTTCCTAACCTAGCCCCCTCCTACCTTACCAGCCTTCCTATACCTCCTTGTACCTTCCTATACCTCACTTCCCACTTCTCACTTTTTGGTGCAGTGATCCTGGCCTCTTGACTGGTCCTCAAACATGACTCTCCATCTTCTGACTGGGCATTTTCTTCCACGGTTCCCCATGCCTGGAGCTCTCTCCCTCTCCCTCTCTGCCTCCTGCCTTCCTTGACTTCCTTCAAGGCTCAACTAAGCTCACCTTTCTTCAGGAAGCCTTTTTCCAATTGTTCTGTTATTAACATTCAGTTTTATTTTCAGAAACAAATTCCCACATTATTCACTTAAAAAGGCCTAAACCTGCACTCTATCTTGTCCTTCTTAATGTTTTAATGCCTTTCTTCTCTTGATTATCTCTAGTTTATCCTGTATATATTGTGTTTGTACGTAGTTGTTTGTATGTTGTCTCCCCCATTAGACCGAGCACCTTCACAAAGGGACTGTTTGTTTTTTGCCTTTCCTGGCATCCTCAGTCTTTAGCTTAGTGCCTGCTACGTAGTAGATGCCCTACTCTAAGAAGGTATATGCTTACTGTGAGCATTTGGAGTCTTGGAGGCTGTCCTACACAGAGTCCAAGCAGAAGAGGAAATCCCTATCACTGCCAAGGCTTTCCCAATGCTCTTGCTTGTGACTGACTTTGTGTTGATGGCACCAAGTCCCAGAGCATTGAAGATCATCGTCCATGACATCTGTAGCCACTTGAGATACAATCCACATGGAGAAAAAAAAAACAAAGTATATGAAAACACCTGTTTTCTAGGCTGCAGTGAGCAGGTGCTTGAGCAGCCAATGGGAGTGGCCCATCAGTACATACATCTCAGTCCCCGTATTGCACAAGGACAATTCTCTGGACCCACAAGTGAATGGGGGGAGAAAGTGAGTTGTATGACATTAAGAAGTTGCCCAGGACTCTTTCTGATTTCCAACTGCTCCCTGAAATCAAAAGCTATCTTTCCAGAATCAATATCCTGAGTAATTGACGTTAGTTAGATGGGAATTGTAGGATGCCAGAACTACCAAAACATCGGCATTGCAAATGACTCATGGTAAACGAAAGGACTCCTGGTGTCCCTAAGTCAGCCATGGTAGATTTACACCCAAGAGTTGGTGTAAAAATTACCATCCAAGAAATATATATCAAAAGTAGAGGTTGGCCAGTTATGGGCAGAGTGAAAGTGGGCAGTAAGAGAGGGACAGCCTGGGGGTTGCCTTCATATCCCAACATGTAAGAATGACTTTGAGGGGCCACTTCTGGCCCTTTGGATCCTAAGGTTTGGCCCTTTGACTGAGTCCAAACTTCACAAAGCAAATCCCCTTAACAAAAGGATTTGATCTGTGAAACTTGGACTCAGTTGGGAGGCACACCTTGGAATGGGGAGGGCCACTTGTGGCCTCTGGGGCCAAGGGTTCCTCACTCCTGAAGTAACTGTTATTCTCAGCAATACAACAATCCAAGACAACTCTGAAGGATTTATGATGAAAATGCTATCCAATCCCAGAGAAAGAACTGATGGTGTCTAAATACAGATCGAAGCATACTTCTTTTACTTTATTTTTCTTGAGTTTTTTTCTTGTCTATGTTTTCTTTGACAATGGGACTATTATGGATATGTTTTGCATGACTACACACGTACAATCTTTATTGAGTTGCTTGCCTTCTCAATGGGGTGGGGGTGGGGAGGGAAGAAGGGAGAGAGTTTGGAACTCAAAGTTATAAAAATGAAATGTTAAAAATTCTTTTTATGTGTAACTAGGGAAAAATAAAATACTAAATAAAAGCTTAAAATTAAAATAAAATGACATATGAAAATAAAGAATGACCTTGAGGACAACCTCGAGGGTATGGGTCTGATCTTCTGCGAGGGATTTCAGGGGAGGCCATGGACAAGAATCACTGAGCAGGAAAAGGGGTGACAGAACGACCCGCTGCACAAGTGGAGAAAGGAGCCACTCCCATTGTGAGTCCCCGAGTCCTGAGACCATGATCTTCTCACCCCCACAGCGCCTGGAAGCAAGAGCTACATGGACACAGACCTCAGTTTCCTGAACCTGTCCCTCCCTCCCTCCTCAGGTTGTCGTCATCATCCCTGTTTGTGTTGTTCGTGATGATTTTTTTTATCCTTGTCGAACCCTAACGGGGTTGAGAAGTAGATAGAATAAAACAACTTCTTGTAGCACAAGCTCTTCCTGGAGGGTTGCCCCCAGCTCACGCAGCAGCTGGGTGCCAAGAGTGGCAGGGTAGGGCAGGGAGTGGGCACGTTATTCCCCTTCAGCCCTGATGTGGGCCCTGCAGCTCGGCGTCAGGCCCATCCTGGGCAGCCACAGAGAGGGAGCAGCTTTCTCTCACCGCAGCGCCATTTACCTTCCTAACCATGAAAGATGCCGAGGCTGGACTAAGCCACAATCCGTCCCCGACAACTGCTGGTTGTCACAGAGAGGTGGATTTCTCCAGGGCTCATCAGCCTTCTGTGTCGGAGAGAATAAGCCAGCTGGTCGGGAGGTGTTAGCCGGGCTCGCCGCAACAGTTTGCTTCAAACATCCGGCGTGAACCATCTTCACAATGTCGGGAGCCAGGGAACAATAATGGTGATAATACTACTAAGTAACATTTATTTAGCGCCTACTGTGTGCCAGGCATTATGGTGAGCACTTGGCAAGTATTCTACCGTTTGATCCTCATGACTACCCTGCGAGGTCGGTGCTATTCTATCCTCATTTTATAGATGCGGAAGTTGACGCGAACCGGGGTTCAACGACTCGCCCTTGGTCACATAATGAATAAGTGTCTGATTCTGAACTTAAACTCAGGTCTCTCTGACTCCTGGCCTGACATTCTATCCGCTGCACCATCTAGCTACTGCAAACCCTGTGAACCCTTGATTTTTCTGAACATAAATAACACTTGTGTTCCCTTGGGAATGGGGGGTGTTGGGTTTCTCTCCTCCTCCCTTCCTCCCTCCCTTCCTCCCTCCCTCTGTGTGTGTGTGTGTCTGTCTGTCTGTCTCTGTTTTTCCATTTCTCTCTCTATCTCTGTCTCTCTCTGTCTCTGTCTCTCTCTGTCTCTCTCTCTCTTTCTCTGTCTGTCTCTCTGTCTCTCTCTCTCTCTGTCTCTCTCTCTCTCTCTGTCTCTCTCTCTCTCTCTCTCAGAAAGCAGTAGCCCTGGCAGATGCCAATGCAAGGAGGGCAGGGACAGGGGAAGTCAAGTTGTCCTAGGGCCTGCTGGGTGGGGAAGAAAAGTCTCCTGCCACTTCAGAGGGAGGGCAGCAAACAACTTTCTAAAGAAAGCATGAGGGGGAAAGGAAGGGCAGGAGGAGGGAGAGGCTGGTAATTGCTTCTGTACAAATCAGCACCTGGACAGGGCTGAGCCAGAGGGGCCCATTCAGACAGAGACAGCTAGCAGAGGAAAAATCAGCCAACACCATATTATTATCTGCAATCCTGTCCTCAAAGGCCTCCTAAAAGCCTGCCTGGCTCTGTGGCAGCTCACACCACCCCCTCCCCTAGGCTGCCACCTGCTCCTGCCCAGGCTCCAGCTGCTCCTGGGCCTCACACGCCAGCATGACACGTCTTATGTCCTCAATTCCTTTCCTTTCCTCACACTCTGCCCACGCATGCTGGGGCTGGAGCTTTTGGTAACTGGGGTGCTGCTGACCTGGGATGCCCACCATCTCATGATTGTTGCATGGCCATGTAATGGCTAAGCGATTTGGCCCCTGGGAGGCAGGGGAGATCACTGCCCCAGGGGGTGGCAGGGAAAGAGGGATGGGAACAGATCCTGATGGAGAATAATCCCAGGGCAAATGGGAGGGGCCCTGATGGTCAGGAATTGGTAGAGCTAAGACCCAGTGAAGGTGTAGCCCTTGGGGCTCATCATGGCAATCCTCAGCCTCTGTCTTGGCTCAGGCTGCCCAGACTTCTGCCCACCAGGTACTTTGAGTGCTGCCAATCCCGTCAGAGCACCTCTCTGCCTCTCGGTATCTCTGACCTTTTCTCTGCTGCTACACAGCTGGAGGAAGGCCTCATGCCATGAGAGTCAGCTGCATTGTGCCCCACTTCAGGAAGGTGGGAGGTGCATGTGCCTCCTTCCTCTCCAGGAAGAAAAGGCCTTGCCTAAAGAATCGAAGAGAGGACCCCAGATCTCAGTGAGACCTAAGAAGCAAACATATCTGATTTTAGGGAAATGCCCTTATGGAAAGGTTAGAAGAAATGGAATGTTCCCACATGAGCAACTACAGAATGCTCCATGGCAGGCCCCTTCAATTCATGGATCATGTGACACACCCATTGTCTTAAGCACATACCAATGAAATTCTCAATGGCCTCAGTTTCCTTCTCTGTCTAATGAGGGGGTTGCATTAGATGGCACTAGAATCCTACATGCCAAAGGACCAAGACCCAGACTGCTGGGATATTAATCAAAAGTCAAAAGCTACAGATCCATGATCTGACTAATCAGAGCCAGGGTTCTGACTTCCCATTTTCTGGACCACCCCCACCCCTGGGTAACCAATGCAACCCTGGGTTTGGAGAGCCAGAGGAGACTGGTGTGGCCCCATAAGGATAGGAGGAGGACAAGGGCTCAGAATGAGCTTGGGAAGGTGAGGAAAGGAAGCCCTGGGCTGTGTTGGGGAGAAAAACTGCAAGAAGGGATAAGCCCCTGCTTGGGACACGAATGACTAACAGCAGGAAAAGCTGCTCAGTCCCGTTCTCCCAGTGTCTGAGTGAGAGAGCTGACATCCAAGATAAGGAAAGAGACAATAGGAAACCACCTGGCTGCCCTGGATGAATTCAAGTCACCAAACCCTGATGAAGCACCTTCTCAGGACAAAGGACTGTCTGGTGGGATTGCTGTTAGTGATCTTTGAAAGATTGTGGAGAATGGGGATAGAGGTTGGTCAGTCAGCAAGCAGTTATTAAGTGCTTGCTGCACACCAGGCACTGTACTAAGCTGTAGGGACACAAAGAAAGGTAAAAACATGGTCCCTGCCCTCCCTAATGTGAGAAGAACATACAAAGAACTGTGTACAATATAAGATGTAGATACGAAGTGTTTGGAAGTTAATCTGCATCATCCCAACGTTTAAAACTGAGGGCACCCACCTTCTAGGGCTGTTGTGAGGAGAAACTGAGAGAATGTTTGCAAAGCGCTTTACAAGTCTCAAAGTGCTACATAAATTCTAGCTATCATTATTATTGGTATTATTAGGTCAGAGCAACATTATAAATAGTTTCCCTAGATTTTAGCAAAGCATTAGACAAGTCACTCATGCCATTTTATGGAAGTGAGAGTAAGATGTGAATCACAGCATCAAATAATTAAGTGACTTCAGAACTATTTGGCCAGCTGGACCCAGAGGACCGCTATGACTGCTATGACTATGAACTTGGAAGGGCATCTCTAGTCAGGTCACCCACAGCACACAAACACACACCTGTGCGCATACACATGCACATACACCCAAGTGCTCGTGCGCGCGCGCGCGCACACACACACACACACACACAAATTCACCTCTTAGAGGTGGGATGTTGTTGTACGAGGTGGGATGTTGTCCATGAGGTTTCAGGACTCTTTCTCCGTCATCACTAGTATTTGATTTCTGCTTTCATGGCTGTGTCCGGGGGTACACTTCCAAAGAGATCTCAAAATGCTTTCTCTCTTCTCTCTGCTTGGCTGCTGTCTGTTTGCCCTCCTTGTATTCCTGTTCTCTGGAGTGTTTAAGAAGCAGCAGCTTTTTATCGAATATTCATCTTTTTCATTACTGGGAAGCCTCAGGTGCGCAGCCATGTCATGCGGGGTTGTCTCCGGAGCTCTTTTGTTCTTCGGATCATTTTCTCATCCTTTCTGTGGCTTCGGTGGGCACAGGACAGTCTGGTGGTGGCTTGAATTCCCTTTCCATTACGTAGAAACGCCTTTCTCCTGGTCCCTCGGAGAATCTGTTGTTCGCCAGTGGGATCGCCATTTAAACGATCGCCCGCGTGTCTCGGCATTTGAGCGCAGGGTTGTGGTTTTTCCTCGCTGCGATCTGTGCGCTCTTTTGTTTACTCCTGGTAGAAGGCGCTGATTAGTATTCTTACCTTATTTCTTACATTACGGTATTAATGGAGTTTTTTACTTGGCATGTCTCCATGGGGGCAGTTGTGTGGCTCTATGAACAGAGTGCCAGGCCTGGAGCCAGGAAGACCTGAGATCAAATTTGGCCTCAGACACTTACTAGCTGTGTGACCTTGGGTAAGTCACTTAACCTCTGCCTTCCTTCATTTCCTTGATGGTAAATGGAGATCATGATAGTGCCTTCCTCCCAGTTATTGTGAGGAGAAAATGGGATAATGTTTGTAAAGTGCTTGGCACATAGTAGGCACTTCATAAATGCTTGTTTCCTTCCCTTCTCTATTCTGAATGGAGCTGAGCATGCATATGGGGAAGAAATGGGAAGAGGTGTGGGCCAGACTGGGTTAGACCTTGAAGGCCGAGCCAAGGTACTTTACCCTGTGGGCAAGGGGGGGGGGGTTGGGCTTGGGTTTGGATCCTGACATCTCCCATAAAATGGGTGAGATGCCAGGAGAGTGAATCTGCCTCCATCCTGGACAGTCCTTGGCCTCAAACATCATAAAGGGCAGTCTAAGGGCCAGTGATATCATCCAGGTTAGGGGGTGAAAACATAAGTCCTTGAATCCCCAGAGCACAGAGAAGTTAGCTTGGCCACAGGAGAGCCCACGGTACCTTCCACGGGACAGCAGCATGATACCTTGTGTGATTTGTGGGATGAGGGAGCTACCCAGAGGCCAAGTCCTAGAACTGCAGCAAATCCCAAATTTCAGAGAAAGCCTTTAGAACTTCAGCAAAGGGATCTTTTGAGACAAGACCTCCTAGCCTATGGGTGAGGAAACTGAAGCATAGGGAGGTGCAGCCCATGGCCAGGGCACACAGCAAGTTAGTGACTGTACATTCCTAGGATGTCCCTTTGTTCTTCCTGTGGTGAGATTGAATCATCCAGAGAACTTGCTAAGGCAAACATATGGAGTGGCCTTGGGTGTTTTAAAGGAAGGGGAGATGGAGGAAGGAAGGAAGGAAGGAAGGAAGGAAGGAAGGAAGGAAGGAAGGAAGGAAGGAAGGAAGGGGAAGGAGAGAAAGATGGAAGGAAGGAAGGGAGGGAGGGACAGAGGAATGGAGAGAGGGACAGAGAAAAGGAAGGAAGAAAGGAAGGGAGGGAGGAAGGAAGGGAGGGAGGAAGGAAGGGATGGAGAGAGAGATGGAAGGAAGGAAGGAAAAGGGGGGAGGGAAGGAAGGAAGGAAGGAAAGAAGGAAGGAAGGAAAGGATAAAGAGAGGAAGGAAGGGACAGAGAGAGGGATGGAAGGAAGGAAGGGAGGGAGGGACAGAGGAATGGAGAGAGGGACAGAGAAAAGGAAGGAAGAAAGGAAGGGAGGGAGGAAGGAAGGGAGGGAGGAAGGAAGGAAGGGATGGAGAGAGAGATGGAAGGAAGGAAGGAACAAAGGAAGGAAAAGGGGGGAGGGAAGGAAGGAAGGAAGGAAAGAAGGAAGGAAGGAAAGGATAAAGAGAGGAAGGAAGGGACAGAGAGAGGGATGGAAGGAAGGAAGGAAGGGGAGGGAGGGAAAGGAGAGAAGGAAGGAAGTGAGGGAGGGACAGAGGAATGGAGAGAGGGACAGGGAGGAGGAAGGAGGGAAGGAAGGAAGGGAGGGAGATCAATTAGGAAGCTTTTTCAAGAGGCCAGATGAAAAGTGAAAAGGGCCTGAACCAGGATAGTGACTTATGAGTAGGGAGAAGGGGAGGGGGGATGTGAAAGCAGAAATACAGGATTTGGCAGCTTACTGAAAATGGGAAGACGGACAAAGGAGAGGAAAACACTGAGGAGGACTCCCAAGTTATGAGCCCAGGTGAAAGGCAGGACCCTTGACAAAAGCAAGGAAGGCCTGAAGAAGGGTGGGTTTCAGGAAACGAGGACGAGACTGTTTTGAACATGTTGAGTTTGTGATGCTTACAGGACATTCACATGAAGATGTCCAGTCTGCACTTGGTCATACAGAAGGGGTGAAGAGAGGGATGGTGTATAAAGGAGATAGTTGAATTCATGAAAGCTGATGCTAACATAAGAGGAGAGAGAAGAGAATAGGCTCCTTGGGAGACAGGTAGTGAATAGAGTGTGCCCCATGTGTGTGGGGAGGTATAAATGTGGTGAAGGGCCTATCCTTGTGTGTGGCTCAAAGGGAGACAGAAGAGATCTCTCCAGCCTTTTCTCCTTCACCTTGTCAAGGGAGACTTTCATACTGCCAGAAGGGAAAACAGGAAGTTGGAGCGAGAGGCCACCACTCTGCTTTCCTCAGGGAGAGGATACTGGGGTACAAGTGTATCTATATGGTCCCTGAAATATTGTTTATCTGGGGGATGTGACTGGGTTCTATCTAACTTCTGATCACATTATCAGTTCTGGGGGGAAGGGAGACTTTCCAGGCTTTGATCCCTTTCCCACCTAGTACCAGATCCACAATGAACACATAGCAAATGTCAAAGAAGCCTGGGCAGGTTTGTAGGAGCCAGTGCCTAGAGAGATTAAAGACGAAGGGGATGGTAGAAGGGCAAAGAGTGGGGGTGATGGGTCAGGAGCCTGGTTTGAGGGAAGGAAAAGAGCCACCATTTCATCAGAGAGGGGTGCCAAGGAGGAGGGAATGAGCATGATGCTGAAGAGATTAAGATGTGGAGGTGAGAAGAAGAAAGTTAGTGACCTTTTCTGTGCTAGTGATCCTCACCCCTGCCTGTCCTGCCCCAACCTCTCTGCCAACCTCTAGTCTCCCATCTCCAACTGCCTTCCAGATATCTCAAACTAGACGTCCAGCAGACATCTGAAACTCAATTTGTCTAAAGCAGAGCTCATTATTTTTATTTATTTGATTAGATCCAATCTGTTGCTAAAGCCTGTCAACTTTACCTCTCGCTGCCTCTCTCAAATTTGCTCCTTTCTCTCCTCTGATGCTGCCACCCATCACCTGGATGATGGTAATTGTCCATCCTGCATTCCTGAAGAGGACCAATGACATTATGGAGTGAACTACACTTCAGTGAGGTGGAGCCAAACAAGTTGCTCGGTCACACCCTCTCCTCCAGAGTCATCACAGTCCAGTGACAGGACAAAAGTCAGGACAACTGGGGATGGCCAGGGATGCAGCAGATATCCAACCAAGCTCTAAGTGCTCCACAGTGCCTGCTTGGACTGCCTTTGTGGCTGTTGGAATAAACTGTTCTCATCTGCCTCTTCCATGAGGGGAAGTCTTCATGTGCTTGGTGTGGACACCCCCCTAGCTCACCAATGGGTTTGAGGCCTGTAGCTTACCCTTAACCTGGTTCAGCCCATCTGCCAAGATGGTTTGTTGGGATGCGGCCACTGAGCAGGCCCCAGCTTCTTGGAGCCACCCATGAGAGATGGATGCATGGGGTGGGCACCAAAGGTGGATGAGCAGCTCTGAAAAGGGCTCAGCAGCCCCCCTCCTACCTGTCCAATGCTCTAACACTACAACCCTCCCTTCCCTCACCACATGAGGGACTCTTACATCTAGTGACCCCGGCCTTCCTTATGACTGGCTGCTCATTCCCTGTGTCTGGAACACTCTCTCTCTTCCCTGCCTACTGCCTTCTCTGCCTTCCTTCAAGTCTTAGAGAAAACCAGACCTTCTCCAGGAAGTGTTCCCTAACTCCTCCTAATTCTAGTGTCTTCCTTCTATTGCTCATTTCCTATTTATCTTGTGAGAGAAAAGATTATTAATAATTAATTATTTGGGGGAGAGTGAGTTCCCCCTTCTTTCTCTATTTTCAAGAACTTAGTCTCTGAAGGTCAAACCAAACCCAAGCCTAACAAGGAATCTCTAGTCTCAGGTGAATGCCATTCAATCAAGCTTGGGTGGAGACAGATCCTTTTGTCTACACAGCACAAGGCTGGGGGTGGTCTGAGATTAGAGATAGTTTCTCTGTCCGAGGGTGACATGACACCATAATTGTCTTTGGTCTAAGAGAGATAGCTAAATAACCATCCTTTTATTAATAATGTGCTGGACTTATTAATAAAATTATTAAATTACCCAGAAACTATGTCTCTTGAAATAATTTGAATTGCCGCACCTGTTTATAGCTTGTTTGTGCAGTGCTGTTTACATGTTGTCTCCCTCATTAGACCATGAATTCCTTGAGGGCAGGGGCTGTCTGTCCTTTGGCTCTTTTTGTATCCCCAGCACTTAGCACAGTGCCTGAAACATAATAGGTGTTTAATAAATGCTTGTTGACAGACTGATTGTGGACATTATGACAGATAAGTCATCTGGGAGGAGTTAAAAAAACTTCCAGGCTGGAGAGAGGGTCCCACTGAGTTGACACCATGTAACCTCCTGATAGTTCCAGGCAACATGGTTTTGTTACCTCTAACATCACCTCCATTTTACAGATGGGGAAATAGAGGCTTGCTTAGGGTTGGAATTGTCTGAGGCAGGATTTCAGCCCAGGTCTTCCCTACTGTCTCCACTCTGCTGCCTCTGAAAGCCAGAAGGAACCTCAGTGGTCATCCAAGGTAACCAATACACAAAAGGCATCCCCACTGAACATCCCAGACAAATGAATGATTAGCTGACTCCTTTTTCTGGTTCTGCATGTCCTGGGTAATCTGTTTTGTGACTCTGCTTGCATGGCCCCCCTTTGTCTCCTTATTATCCTTCTGATGGCCTGTAATTCTGACTCTTCAACTGTCCATGGTGTTTCAGGATTCATGGCCAAGGAAGGAAAAGGGTTGGAGTTTTTTTTTTTTTAAGTGTGTTTTCATCTTAGAGAGAATCTCAGGGTCATTGAAGGCTGTCTCCCAGATGCAATCCAACTTGCTCCCCTCCTTCTGGTCCGTTCTGAGCCCAGCTCCATGACCACTGATAGTTTCTGTCCTAGATATACAAGCATTTGTTTTCCATCCAACTGTATATCACAGTCTGGGCAGGGGGATGTTCTTCATCCTATCAGCGTTTCCTTTGTGGATGGTTTGGCCAAGCTGTCCCAAGTGCTTCAGAATCTCAATTTGGAGGCTCTTCAATGATCGGAGGCTCAGAGAAATTAGCCCAAAGTCAGCCACAAACAGGAGCTTCCTACCACCCATGTGAGATCCCTCCTCACCCTGGACTCCTTGCTGGACCTCCATCATGGCACTGGAGAACCATTTGAGTGAATAAGTCTGCAATCTGTCTCAGTAGATGGTAGATATGTATTTGTCTTTCACTTTCAAAGAGGACCATGACATCAGGGAAATGATGACATGATCTGTAGTTGACTTCGATTTGAGTGAGGGAGGGCTGAGCAAGGTCACCAGCCTCACTTTCCCCTCCAGAGCCATCTGGGTTCAGTGGCCTGATATTTATCAGGATGACTGGAGATGGCACAGGATGTAGTGGGAGACCCTGGCCCTTTCAGGCTAAGGTCTTTTCAGGTTCTCACTTTGAGTGAGGTAAGGCTTATTCAGTGAAGAGTGCTCTTTAAGAAATGAGCCAATGGATGGCCCATTTAATTAGAAAAAAGAAAAAAAAATCAAACTGGGAGGGGAAGAACCTCAGGGGTGCTAGTGAAAAGAGAAAGTTACTATCGACATTCACTCTGAGCCAGGAGGGCCCAAAACTCAGCCATTAAGTGGGAGTGGGCAGGGACCTATTGTGGTCTAGTCTATGAGCTCCAGAATGAAATGGGTCAGAAAAGAAGAAAGAAAGAAAGAAAGAAAGAAAGAAAGAAAGAAAGAAAGAAAGAAAGAAAGGAAGGAAGGAAGGAAGGAAGGAAGGAAGGAAGGAAGGAAGGAAGGAAGAAAGAAAGAAAGAAAGAAAGAAAGAAAGAAAGAAAGAAAGAAAGAAAGAAAGAAAGAGAAAGAAAGGAAGGAAGGAAGGAAGGAAGGAAGGAAGGAAGGAAGGAAGGAAGAAAGGAAGGAAGTAAGGAAGGAAGGACAAAAGAAAGAAAGAAAGAACAAAAGAAAGAAAGGAAGGAAGACAAGAAGTCAGGAAGGCAGGAATCTAGACAGTAAACCCCAAGTTAACTGGGGAGCTTCCAGTCATCAAAATTTATCTTCCTTTGGAGAGGAGAGAGAGAGGTTGAGCTGAATTACTCAACTGGCTGGATCCTCGTTGAAGGAGCCCGGACTACTCACAGGCTGTGTTTGTCCTACGCGCTCTGCCCTCTTACTGGGGGGCAGGGGGAGTTACCTGAGAGGTGAAATTCTATGGGTATCCTTGTGAAAAATGCTCCAAATCCCTAATGATTAGAGAAAAGCAGCTCAGAGGTACCCCCCCCATCAGATTGGCAAAGAAAACTGGAAAATGATAAACCTACTTTCCTCTGCCTTTAGTTATCTATAAAATGGGGAGATGGTGGTGGTAATAATAGTACCACTTCCCAGGGCTGTTGTGGAAGACAAAATGAATTTTGTGTGTGTGTATGGAAAGTGCTCTGCAAACCCTCAAGTGCTTTACAAACAGCAGTCACCATCATGGGGATGCTCATTATTATTACTGTCTGGAGCCATTTCATCTGCTTGGCCCCTTTGTGCCCTGCCTAGTCTGTGTAGAAGCCAGCACCTGCACTGCCTTTTCTAAGGATGCTCTTTCACAATGACACTAATCACCATGTGGAGCTCCCAGGTTTGCAAAGCGCTGCGTGTATGTCAACTCCTTTCATCCTCACAACAACCCTGAGAGGTGGGGGCTGCCATTGTCCCTATTTTACAAATGAGGCAAACGGTGATTTACCTAGGGTCACAGTAAGTGCCTGAGGCTGGATTTGAACTCAGGGCTTCCTGATTCCAGGTGCAGTGCTCTATCTGCTGCTTCTTTACTGTGTTTGTACAGAAATGTCCTCCTGAATCTTTCTTCTCCATTGCTCCAGCAAGAGGAACACTCCCAATATCTCCCACCAGCCAGGGCACCCTCCTTGAGAGGTTCTCCGACTTGACTGTGCCAAGTAGTGGTGGAGGGTGGGGGGAGGCAGAGATGCTACAGCTCCCAAACACAGAGACAGAATCCATTTGGCCCCTGCAAAGCGGTGACGATTTGGAGTAAGCCCTGGGGGACTCTAGAGTATTGACTGTGACTGGGCCAGAAGAGGTCACTTTTGGGTCTCTGGGGCTCGATCTTTGTCCCTTTTTGCTTCTGGCTCCATTCTGTGGTTGTCTCTTGGCTTTCATGATGCTTCCCCAAACATTGACTACAGTGGGCACTCAAGAAATGTTTTTTGGATGAAGGAATTTGTGTGTTGGCTAGAAATGAAGGAGAGCCTGAATTCCTGGAATAGGTGGGTCTTCAGTGAGGCTTACAGGGAGCAGGTTGGCAATGCTTCCCATGGTGTGAGGGTGATGCTTGTTCTTGAGGACTAAGCTATCAGGACACCAGCTCCACAGCCTACTTGTGCTGTTCAGGCATCCTTCCCCAGATAGGAAGTCACAGGGTTCATAGCCAGGCTATACCCAATAACTCTCAGAGCTCACCAGTCTCACAGGGCCTTTCTATGTGCTGCAGATACTTAAATGTTTGTGGCTAAGAGATGGGCTGAGTACTGAGGGGAGGATGGGCTGGGAGCTTCATGAGATATTCCCCTGCTGAGATCCAACACAATATTTCTACAAATACGTGAGGCACTTGGTTAGAATGTTGATCAAGACAGAAAACTGACTTAGACCAGAAGGGGCTTGCTTACTCCCCGGGAACCATGAAGCCCTGAGTGGAGCCTTCATTGTTGGTGCTGGCAGAGTTCAGAGCAAGCCTAGGGCCAGCAGCCCAGAGTCACAGCTGCGGTACCAGGATAAGCCCCAGGAAGGGGACCCCTAAAAGAAAACTGGAGGGCAGGAACAATGGCTCAAAACCCTCCTGGAGCTAATCTCCTTTGGGACACTACACCCAGATGGCCTGTGAACATTGGCCATCCCACCTGGACCATTGCCAGACCTCCTTTTGCATGGACTGTGCTGACTCAGTGGGGAAAACATGTTGAACAAATGCATGAATGAATGAATGAATGGATGAATGAATGAATGAATAAAGAGCACAGGTTTAGAGTGCAAAGAGTGAGCTTCAAATGCTGCCTCTGGATGGCTGGAAGTGTGTGATTTGACCTCTCATTTCCTGGGCCTCAGTTTCCTGATCTGTAGCCATAACAATTGACATTCTACAGTTCTGTCGGGTCTGCATGGTCTATTTTATGCACTATTTTTTTTTGATCCCCATGACAATGCTGCAAATTATGGCAATGATTGCCAGCCTCATTTTCTAGTTGAGGCTGAGCCCCAGGGTCACTCAGCTAGGGAGTGTCTAAGGCAGGATCTGAACTCAGGTCTAGCTCTTCACTGTCTATAAGGAGGGATGGAAAGTTCTTGACATGCGGGTCCATGGGGTTTGGTTTTGGTTTTTAACTTTGATGACTGTGTCTCAATGGAGTTGGTTTCCTCAGTAAAACCATGGATCTTACTTTATGCACTAAAAGCATCGTCTTTGAAAGTAAGTTTAACGTGAAGGTGTACGTAGAACCTATATCAGATCACATGACATCTTGGAAGGGTGGGGGAGAAAATTTGGAACTCAAAAACTTGTGGAACTGAGTGTTGTAAACTAAAAATAAAATAAACAATTGTTAAACCTGAAAGTTTGGTTGAAGGAAACAACAGAGCTAGGTGATAGAAAAATCCATGTTGTTTATTATTTTCCCTTAAAGCATAGCTAGGCTAGCTTACTTGTACGTACAAGGAGTCAGAGTATAAACTCTGGCCGCCTGAACAAAGCAATGAGAAAACTTATATACATTATTTTAGCAGAGCTAGCAAGCCTGTATTACCTCATGTTTATGACCCCCATGTATGTTTAACCATGATACAACAAGAGGATTTTCCTTAATGGAATAGGATTTGTAAAGAATGTTGACAAAGGTCAGTTAATATTAAATGAGGTAGTCTTTCTTGGGGTTAAGGTCTCATCCTTTAATGGCTTACACGGGTTAGAATGTCCTTAGGTCAGTCTAATCTGGCCTTGTTGACAGTGGTAAGGGTATTTCCTGAGCAAACTTTTAGAGAGAACAAAGCAGCCCAGGTCCTGGATCTTCATCCAGTTACTCATTAATTCAGGCTCTGGGTCTGGTTGAAATTAGAAATGATATAAAATAGTATAATATTTTCCACATTTCCTCCTTTTGGTCAAAGGCAAACTGAAAGTTTCACCTGAAGACCAATTAAGGTCTGGAAAAACCTCCATCTTCCTCAGGGGTGAAGTTCTAAAAATCCTTATCTGGGTGGATTCAGGTTTTTTTCCTCTCTGTGTTTGGACATTCCCAGAGATTGACAGTAATTGTAAACTACTTGTAAACAAGCAGAGGGAGTAAGTTGCAAGGGGTAATAAGCCAAAGTCATCAAAAGTACAAGTAAACAGTCTTGGGAATGCAAGGGACTCAGAAAGGGAGCTGTCCTTTGTACAGGTTCTGGTCCAGAGTCTCAGGAGGGGCTGCCTGCATCTGATGCTGTGCCCTTCAGGCTCTTTGAAACCAGAGGGCAAAGTGTCCTATGGGCTCAGATATCCACTTGGGATCAGGGGCAGATGTGACAGAAGGATCAAGGAGTCCATATCCACAAGTTGGCAGCTGTAGAAGTAGTCAGATCTGACAGGAGCTCCCAGAACACATATGATTTGATAATTGAGAGAAAAACAGCACAACATAGGTCCCAGCCATGCAGGACTAAGTTCAAACAGTACAATAAATGGGTTAGTATACCAGCCACACAGGGCTGAGTTTAAACAATTACAATAAAGTTTTTTTCTCACAATTCACAAAACTGCACAATTACATTAAGTACAGACCAAACCACTTAGATGGTTCATAATAGAGGGGGAAATTTGCATGTCACATGTTTTACATTTACATATTAGATAGCCAAGAAAACTTAAACATGAACCATACAGAGTAATGCAATCATTATTAACAATGTTGACTAACATTAAATTCCTTGTCTCCCAGTAGCATAGTACATATACCATCATAAATTTTTAGTCATGCCATTTCTCATTGATGGCATTTACAAAATAAAACACAAGCTATTCTTAACAAGCTTAAAATGTTTCTGATGGTCCCTCCAAAAACCCATAAAAATGGCTCTGAACCAATTCTAGAACTGCAGAACCCACAAAAACAGCAGAGGGAACCAGGGGTCCAGCCCAGGACAGCCTGGATGGTCTCTGGGTGAGGTCCATCCCACACGGAGCTGGGAGCTGGGAGCTGGGAACGGAGCGGAGCAGAGCCCAACGTGAGCAGCGCGGACCAACCAGACCAGGAGCTGGGCGGAGCATGCCCTAGTGCCCTGAATCAGAGAGCTGCGGCAGTTACCAGACTTCTCAACCCACAAACAGCAAAGACAGCAGAGAAGGTTAGTGGGAAAAGCCACGGGAGTGGAAGGACTTCCAGGTTCCGCTACCAGCCCCGGGGGCAGCGGAGGTGGGGCAGCTACAGCTGCAGTTGCTTCCGGCCCCAGGCCCACCTGGTGGGAGGAATTCAGTGGCAGATCAGAGCAGGACTGTACAGCCTGCTGAAGATTTAAGCCCAGTCTGGGTTGGGGGTTCTTGGGGAAGGAGCAGTGCTGCTGTGGCAGAGCTGGCACCTCCCCCGCAAACATGGAACATGGAACTCTCTAGTCTAAAAGCAGTCATACCCCGCTGAAAAACTCAAGGGTCAAGTTAGTTGGTTGGGAATATGGCAAGGCAGCGAAAATGCACCCAGATTCAGTCTCAGACTTCGGATTCTTTCTTTGGTGACAAAGAAGACCAAAACATACAGACAGAAGAAGTTAACAAAGTCAAAGAGCCTACAACAGAAGCCTCCGAGAAAAACATGAACTGGTCCCAGGCCATGGAAGAGCTCAAAAAGGATTTGGAAAAGCAAGTTAGAGAAGTAGAGGAAAAATTGGGAAGAGAAATGAGAAGGATGTGAGAAAACTATGAAAAACAAGTCAATGACTTGCTAAGGGAGACCCAAAAAAATACTGAAAAATACACTGAAGAAAACAACACCTTAAAAAATAGACTAACTCAAATGGCAAAAGAGCTCCAAAAAGCAAATGAGGAGAAGAATGCCTTGAAAGGCAGAATTAGCCAAATGGAAAAGGAGGTCCAACGGACCACTGAAGAAAATACTACCTTAAAAATTAGATTGGAGCAAGTGGAAGCTAGTGACTTGATGAGAAATCAAGATACTATAAAACAGAACCAAAGGAATGAAAAAATGGAAGACAATGTGAAATATCTCCTTGGAAAAACCACTGACCTGGAAAATAGATCCAGGAGAGATAATTGAAAAATTATTGGACTACCTGAAAGCCATGATCAAAAAAAGAGCCTAGATAACATCTTTCAAGAAATTATCAAGGAGAACTGCCCTGATATTCTAGAGCCACAGGGCAAAATAGAAATTGAAAGAATCAATCGATCACCTCCTCAAATAGATCCCAAAAAGAAATCTCCTAGAAATATTGTTGCCAAATTCCAGAGCTCCCAGATCAAGGAGAAAATCCTGCAAGCAGCCAGAAAGAAACAATTTGAGTATTGTGGAAACCCAATCAGAATAACCCAAGATCTAGCAGCTTCTGCATTAAGAGATCGAAGGGCTTGGAATGCAATATTCTGGAGGTCAATGGAGCTAGGATTAAAACAAAGAATCACCTACCCAGCAAAACTGAGTATCATGCTCCAAGGCAAAATATGGATTTTCAATAAAATAGAGGACTTTCAAACTTTCTTAGTGAAAAGACCAGAGCTGAATAGAAAATTTGACTTCAAACACAAGAATCAAGAGAAGCATGAAAAGGTAATCAAGAAAAAGAACAAGAAAAAGAAATTGCAAGGGACTTACTAAAAGTGAACTGTTTTGTTTACATTCCTACATGGAAAGATGATGTGTATGATTCATGAGACCTTAGTATTAGGGTAGCTGAAGGGAATATGCATATGTATATATATATATATATATATATATATATATGTATATATATATATATGTATGTATGTATATATATATATATATATGAATGTGTATATATGTATATATGTATGGATATACATAGATAGATGAGAGAGAGAGAGAGAGAGAGAGAGACAGAGAGAGAGAGCGAGCAGAAACAGGGTGAGTTGAAGATGAAGGGAAGATACCTAAAAGAAATAAAATCAAATTAAGGGATGAGAGAGGAATATATTGGGAGAGGGAGATAGGGATAGATAGAATGGGGTGGATTATCTCACATAAAGGTGGCAAGAGGAAGCAGTTCTGGGGGAGGAGAGGAGAGGGCAGGTGAGGGGGAATGAGTGAATCTTGCTCTCATCATATTTGGCCTGAGGAGGGAATACCATATATACTCAATTTGGTATCTTACCACACAGGAAAGAAGAGGGAAGAAGAAAAAAAAGGGGGGGGTGATGGAGGGGAGGGCAGATGGGGGTGGAGGTAATCAAAATCAAACACTTTCGAAAGGGGACAGGGTCAAGGGAGAAAATTCAATAAAGGGGGATGGGTTGGGAAGGAGCAAAATACAGTGAGTCTTTCACAACATGAGTATTGTGGAAGGGTTATACACAATGATACACATGTGGCCTGCGTTGAATTGCTTGACTTCTTAGGGAGGGTGGGTGGGAAGGGAGGAGGCAGGGAGAATTTGGAACTCAAAGTTTTGAAAACAGACGTTCAAAAACACACAAAAAAGTTTTTGCATGCAACTAGAAAATAAGATACACAGGCAATGGGGCATAGAAATTTATCTTGCCCTACAAGAAAGGAAGGGAAAAAGGGAAGGTGGGGGAATGGGGTGCCAGAAGGGAGGGCTGACTCAGGAGCAGGGCAACCAGTATATACGCCATCTTGGAGTGGGGGGGGGGGTAGAAATGGGGAGAAAATTTGTAATTCAAACTCTTGTGAAAACCAATGCTGAAAACTAAATATGTTAAATAAATAAATTAAATTTAAAAAATAAAAAAAAACTTTCTGATTTAATTCCAGCACTTAATTGCACAATTTGCATACAAAATAACTTTAAATTACAGTTACATATTTCCAATGTCCATTTAAAGCATCATTTTTTTTCAGATGCCTAATTGTAGTTATCTGGTCCCTAGATAGTAAAAGAGAGTTGTGCTTCTCTCGTTCAGATCTAGACATTCTCAGACAAGTCTTACTTAATATAACTTAGTACAATCACTTAAATTTGGCTCTCCTTTTTTTTTTGAAACTTCAGAGTATTTCAGTTTATGTATCATCTGCTGTTTCTAGCCTTACCTAACTTTTGTACCTGGTATAAGAATCCTTCAAAATATGAAGGTACAACCATAAACTGAACTCATCTTCCTTTTAAAATTATCAGACAGATACCTTACAAAGGAGATACAATTTCACTTGTAACAATATCTTATACAATTTCCTTGTGCAAAAATCCTAATTTAAGATCTTATTACCAAAACACACTTATTAGCTTGAATTTCCATGATTGATAAATTTTGGAGACGATCATACACATCTGTATATAATTCTTAGAGGAATCAATCTGATCCTATTGCCTTTTCTCAAAATTTGCTATCCCTTTTTTTATTAGGCATTTATCACATTACATCTTTGCCTTATTACTTTGTCTAATCATTTCCTCCTTTTGGCTGTTATCTCTATATTCTTTTAATCTTTATTTGGTCATGAACACAAGTTAAAATTGTAAGCTATTCATTCCTGCATTCTATTATAATAACTCAGAGGTATTCCAATATTCATCTATTACCTAATAGATCTAGCATTGTGCTTACAAAACTTCTTGATAATATAAATTTGCTATGAAAGAAAAGAAGGACAGTGTCGTATATCTTAACAGAAGGAAAGAACTTCCTTAGCTCTGTTTGATTCCAGGCATGAGTCATATCTGATAGCCAATCATATAGTCACTAGGTGCTGAAAGCAGGGCTTAGGAGTAATCAGGTGGGGATTTTCCTTTTCAGAAAGGAAATAGCACAATTGGAAAATAGAGTCAGGAAAATCCTACCTAGGCTGTATCCAAGGTCGTCTTCAAAACTGTTTCACAGGCGCAGACATCCACCTTTAAAAGTTCTCAGCCTGTAATGCTTGGCATTGGCTTCATGTGACCTATTCCTGTAATCAGAGCTTAAAATAATATTAAATTGTAGTCCCATAAAATCTTAAATAGCAAATAAATATCCTTCAGATAGGACTGTCCCAAATTTCATTGAGCTAGTAATTATCAAATCAGCTACATAACTTTTTGGCCTTCTAGAATACTTTCTCACATTCTCAACTTAAACCATTTGAAACTAGTATTCCTTTGGGACAGGAGAGGCTTAGCTAACTCTAGTTTGTCCCTAAACTTTCTTATCTGCCTTTTGTATTTCCAATCAAACCTTTATTTACCTTTCCAAATCTTTCAAACCCATTATTCAGTCTTCCTTTATGTTTCAACCATAAGACAAAATAGGTCATAAATTAGTGATTTTTACTGACATAACTGTCTGTACTGGAATCTATACCAGCTTAAACAAAGCAAAGAGGTTAATGACCAACCTCACAGGTTGAGGAAATGGACACTTCAGGAATCAAATCTTATACACATTGATAAGCTCTAACGTTTGCTTAAAATCACATTTTCCAAAACATTTCTAGAATTATTTCCCTTCCTTAAAAACAGTTTAAAATTTATCCTGTTGTTAAAAGGAATGCTCACTAAACTTTCCTGAAGACAATTATTTAGAAGGTTTTAAAATGATAGATATCTCCTTCTTTTTCCTTAAAGCAAATTAGCCCTTAAACACTGGAATTCATTAACTAAGTTGGTGCCAAACGTCCTCATTCTCAAATATTGCACAGAATTCCTAGATATTACAAAGTTCCTTAGTCAAAAATGTGTTGTAATGTGGAGGACACTTAGTTCCTATAATTACATACCCAATTAAATTAACCTTATCACAATAACAAAGTCTACCAGGACTTTAAAAACTTTTTCCATAGCAATTCCCCTACACAGAAAGCTTTATACAAGATTGACAAGAATTCATGACTAGATGGTTTCAAAAGTCTTTATTTCAATTAACAACCTCAATTTCTTAATTAGGCACAGTTTGTAATCTAATAACATCTAGATTATAAGAGGAATTATTTTTCTAACAGCATAAGTAATGCAATGTCAACCAAGTTGCATAACATAACAAATTTAGAAATACAAGTACACCACAAGCAATTATCATGTATTTAAAACTTGAAACAGACTATAACTTAGTTGGATGAGCAAATCAAATCTAAATTCATAATCTCTAATGGTAACATTTTAATTTCTAAGGCCCAATACTCTTAGCATTGTAAAAGATTGCCACATTTTTCAATATTGCTGATACATCTGTTTGTCAAATTACACAATTTAGAAATGTAACAATGCCTAAAACATAATTATGCATTTTAAAACTTGAAACAACCCATTTATCAATTTAGGTGAACACATTTCCAAATCTCCTTGCACAGAGAATCTTTCACCTCATCATTTGAAACTATAACTTTAAATCACCACATATATTCTCATAATAGAAAACTTTTTCACATAGAAAGTCTGTTCTCATGGTTAAATATCAGTATTATTAATTATTTCTTGTTATAACCAAATATAACAGTTCCAAATTTCATCACATCCCTTTAAAAACCCAATTCACATATATCAAAATCAGATTAAAATTACTATAATATAATTTCTTACCACACAATGGTCTTCTCAAATTTCACAATCTAAGAGAATTTTAGAAATACAATGCAATTTTAGAAATACAGAAACAATTTTCAGATGACATCAATTACATTTCCAGATTACCACGTATAGAAATTATTCAGCTTATTACTTTTGGTATTTAAAAACCACTTCAAATTAACAATTACATTAATTTAAAGAGAGATAATAATACTGTTGTGTCTAACATATACCAGATATTATGTTAAGCATTTTACAATCATTATCATTTTGATCCCATAACAACCATCATTATTATTTTTCCCTTTACAAATCAGGAAACAGGTCAAATGGAGATTAAAATACAGTTTTGCAATTGGAACACAGAAGTGTGAAGTTACCTAGAGCAGAAGCTAGTATCCCAGTGGTGACAATTCTGGGAGGCAGAAAGTCCAAATCCATCTACCTCACCCTTCCCCCACAACTGCAGAAGTTACTGAGCCTAGGGCAGTTTTGCAGCTGCTAGGACAGAGTGGGCAGAATGCATAGGACCTGGGTGACATTTCCAAGCTTTGCCAAAAAGGATGGGCTACAAAGGTACCTAGGGGCACAGGACTGTCAGAATACTGTCAGTCTGTGAATTTCTGTCCTTCTCCTCCTTTTTGCCAGGTGGGGAAGGGTGATTTAAGTTTTCCCTGCAGTTCTCCTGCATTATCTTCTCCTAATCTGACCTGGGAAGAGAAGAGTTTGTTTTAGCTGCTCAAACTTTTACTGCAGCTCTGGCTTGGTCAGAGACAGGACAACAATGGTGAAAGATCTCAATGATTGTAACTCAAGTAAACTTCACCTAAGTGATCAGCATTGGGAGAGTGTTTTAGCACCAGTGAGAGTTCCTGGAGTGATCTATAGTTTCAGGAGTTCTGCCCCAAAATCCAACTAACCAATTTCCAAACTTTTAATGAATAATCAATCCCAGAATATGCTAAAAAGTTTCAGCTCTATTTTTTTTCTTCAAGTCTGGTTGGCCAGACCAGACATTGAAAAAGAAAAAAGAGTCTCTGTTTCCCTAACTGCAGCCTTAGAATTCTCTGGCTACCTGCGTTTCAGATTTTACATGGTATAGACATTTCACAGCACAGGCTCTCACACAGACAGTTAACAGACAATTAACAAAACAAATACAGAACAAATACAGACTGAGCTCAGAGTTCAAACAACAGAGAATTAGAAGCTTTCATGAGTTGGCTATTAGTACCCCTATGGTCTTTGGGGAAGCCTTGGCATTCCTGGTTTTTCTGACTCTCCATATCCTATCCCTTAGGAAGGGGGAAAGGGGAGATGGAGGAAGCAGAACAGAGTTACCTCCAGATCAGAGCCTTTCCTGGGAGGTAGAGGAGGAGGGGGTAACAGCAAAGTACAGTTTTTCTCCCCAGGATCAGGGCCTCCAAGTGAAGGAAGGAAGGGAGGGAGTGAGGAATAGGGTGGAGGGAGTGGAGGAATGGTTGGACTTCTAATTCTAGTTTTTGACTGATCCATAGCTAATTTTCTAGATCAATCAGTGTTTCCAGGGGATCTATGTGTTTTTGCCTGCAGATCTGATCCCTGCCTCCAGAGCTAGCTTAAAAGGAATTTTCAGACTTCAACCAATTTCGTGGGAGTCCTTTTTGGAAGCTGGGAAGAGAGACAACTTACCCTACCTTGTCAAGGCCAAAATTCCAGGAAAAATTAATCCTATGGTACCCAAAAGCATTGGCAAGGTTGGGCTGCATTGTCCCGTTTCCATCATTTCCATCCGAAAGTCACGGCACCATAACCGTTAAACCTGAAAGTTTGGTTGAAGGAAACAACAGAGCTAGGTGATAGAAAAATCCATGTTGTTTATTATTTTCCCTTAAAGCATAGCTAAGCTAGTTTACTTGTACGTACAAGGAGTCAGAGCTTAAACTCTGGCTGTCTGAACAAAGCAATGAGAAAACTTATATACATTATTTTAGCAGAGCTAGCAAGCCTGTATTACCTCATGTTTATGACCCCCATGTATGTTTAACCATGATACAACAAGAGGATTTTCCTTAATGGAATAGGATTTGTAAAGAATGTTGACAAAGGTCAGTTAATATTAAATGAGGTAGTCTTTCTTGGGGTTAAGGTCTTATCCTTTAATGGCTAACACGGGTTAGAATGTCCTTAGGTCAGTCTAATCTGGCCTTGTTGACAGAGGTAAGGGTATTTCCTGAGCAAACTCTAGAGAACAAAGAAACCCAGGTCCTGGATCTTCTTCCAGTTACTCATTAATTCAGGCTCTGGGTCTGGTTGAAATTAGAAATGATATAATATAGTATAATATTTTCCACACAATATATATCTTAAAAAAAAAAAAGCATTTTCCTTGTCAAGCGGACTTGGAGCAGAAGGGACCCAGGACACAGAAGAGGGGAAGACCCTCTGGCTACTTCCCACTCTAAATATGTGGCTCGAGGCAATGAGGTGATGGGTTCATTCCGGGCTTTGGGGAAAGAGTAACCTCAACCAGCTGCGGCTCTGGGAGGCCTCTCCCTCCGGCTGGCCAGACCCAATTCCATCCCACTGAAAGGAGGAGGGGGTGTGGTCCAGCCCTGATTCCAGGGAAAGGTATGGGGTGGGCGTGGGGGGCGCTCTGGAGTCGACTAGGATACAAATGCCCTGAAGCCTTTTTTGGGGAGTTATCTGCAAATTAGCGCCTTTGAACCTAAAGGCCAAAAGAGCTAGCAGCCACTTGGTTGAAGTGACTTCTTCAATCAGCTGAGGTCTTGCATTATCAAGGAAACGAGGCTTGGACTTCAAGCTTTGCGGGAAGCCGCTGAGGCAAATCACCAGGGCAGGAATCAGCGAGTAGTCGGTGCTTCTCACCTGCCGGAAGCCCTGTCTGCAGCCCGGGGCTCATGCCTGCCGGCCGAAGCTCCTTCCGAGCCATCTGTTGGGTTTTCTCAGGACTATCTTCGACTCAATAATTTTCGTTGACGTAGAGAGCAATAAGGCCACAGCTGCTGCTACTCTGGTTTTCGGAGAAGCGGCTTCTGTCCCAAGCTTCTGATGTTTCCTGCTGGAGCCTTGACTCACTGCTTCCTCAGGTATTTGTCTGAAGTAGGCTGGGCCTATCTTCAATCCATGTGCCCAGAAAGCCTCAGTTAGACAGAGGAGCTCTCCTCAGCACAAAGAATATCCCTGAGCATGCCTGAAACCCAAGGGGAGCCCAGCTGTCCGTGTGGACACAGCTGGACAAAGCCAGAGCATCATTGACCATCATTATCAGAGGATGAAGCACTCAGCCACATCTTGGTGGGCACCCAGCCCCTGGAGTGTGGCTGAGCCACCTTCCAGGCCCACCAGGAGGATTAAAGGTCTCTAGAGGGTCTGGTTGCCTCCTGGTGAGTGAGCACAGAATTCCAGGGTCTAATGGTCAGCTGACAAGGGGGGAGACAGAACAGTGAAAGAGGGTGTGTGATTCACAGAAAATGGAGCCCCAGGAGCAGATCAGGTCTCAAAGATGGCATCAGACCATGTGCCGTTCTGGGAGACCCAGAGGCCAAGGCCCTAATCACTGCTCACTGATCAAGTGCTCACTCTGTGAGCTGCTATCCTGTCACTCTTCTCTGTTTGGCCTAGAGCCCTTCACAATCCAGCTAAAGCCAGTCTTTTCAGGAAGATTGCTCATGACTTCACCTCACCTGCTTTATGTTTCACCTAAAATGACCTACTTGCATCCTACCCCATTCCCTGTACCTTGGCATAGGTTGTCCCAGTATCTGAGATGCTTGCCCTGTTCACCTCTCCCTTCACCTCTCCCTGCATAGAAGAGGGGTAATTCATGGTGAGCAGCAGCTTCAAATATGGCTTTCTCACAAGGTAATGGCGATTTCCTGGAGGAGGCTCCAGACTTAAGGGTAGTCTGTCTGGCTGTCCCAAGGCCAAGAGTCCTGGAATCCATACCTCTATTGAAATCAAGCCGATGTCCTGGGCAGTGCTAGTTTCTTGGGAGGAAAGTTGGTTCTCTCCATCACCCCCCCCCACCAGAGGCCCAAGCAAATGAAATACCTGTTCAGAGAGAAGGGGAGAATTGGAAGCAGGCCTATTGATGCCAGCCAAATCCCACAATATGTATTATCAGTTTTTTGTTCAGCCCTGTCACTCTTGGTGACCTCGCTTGGGGTTTTCTTGGCAAAGATACTGCAGTAGTTTGCCATTTCCTTCTCCAGCTCATTTTACAAATGAGGAAACTGAGGCAAACAGGCTGATGTGACTTGCCCAGGGTCACACAGCTAGTAAGTGTCTGAGGCCAAATTTGAACTCAGGAAGATGAGTCTTCCTGACTCCAGGCCTGGCACCACCTAGCTGCCCAAAGATATGTATTATCAGCCAATATTTAATTTGATGCCTTAATGTTTGGGCAATTTCATCCATGTGGCTATTCCCTCCAAAGATGCAAATCCCAATCTATTCATGCCTGACCTCAAGGAGCGTACAGTTTAGTGGAGGAAGACAATACACAAAAAGAGATAAAAAGAGGCAAGGTGAGAAATTCACCCAACTCCAAGAAGTCCCCAAATTGGAGGTGGAGGTAGAGGTGGAAGGCTCATGGGATTCTATAGGACCATGAGGTTTTCCCAAGATATATACATATATGTACTGTGTGTATATTTGTGGATATATGTATATATACACATGTATATGTGTACTGTATAGCTATATGTATAAGCATGTGTATATGTTATATTACATACGTTACGTAACTTGTCCATCCATCTATCCCCAGATTCCTGTTCTTTGATACCTCAAAAAGAGCTACTAATTTTTTTTTGTACCTTCAGAATTTTTTCTCTTAGGATTAATCCTTCTTAATCAGTGCTCTCACTAATTCCGCCTCACCCTCCTCCCCTTTCCCCTTGTTTCCCTGTTGAGTGAAATGTGTTTCTGCACCCAACTCTGTGTATGTGTCTATTCTTTCCTTTGACCTGTTCAGCTGAGAGTGTCCACCCCTCCAACACCTCCTCCACTTTGTCTGTATTGATGTCTCCTTGTGTACCCCATTACATGAATCCTTTTCCCTAACTTTTCCTTTCCTCTACCTCTCCCCACAGTGTATTCCTCTTCTTTTCTTAAGATCATCATTCTTCTCTTAAGAATCAAGAACCAAGTCATGGCTAATTGGACCACCCCTTTGACCCCTGATGATGATGGGGCTCAGAGGGGACACATGCATTATCTCCCCATTCAACATTTCCCTTCTTATGTTCATCTTCAATCCTGTGTTTGAACTCCAAAGTTTCCCTACAACTCTGATCCTTTCATCAGGAGTGCTTGGAAGCCCTTTATTTCATTGCAAGTCTTTTTCTTTCCCCTGTGGGATTAGACTCAGTTTTGATTCTTGACTATAAGCCTTTGGCTTCTGCAATATTGTATTTCAAGTTCTCCTCTCCTTTATAGTGGCAGCTACTAAGTCATGGGTGATCCTGACTTTGGCTCCTCTGTATTTGAATTTTATTTGTCTGTTTGCAGTTTTTTTTCCTTTGACGTGGAAGCTCTAGATTTTGGCTATGATGATCCTGGGAGTTTTCATTTTGGGGTTTCTTTCAGAAGGTCACCTGTGGATTTTTTTCTATTTCCACTTTGCTCTTTTGTTCTAAGAGATGTGGGCAATTCCCTTTTAATAAGATGGCATTTTGTCTGCGCTCAAGTATTTGTAGATATTACGTTACATCTATTACATAACTTGTCCATCTATCTATCCCTCAGATTCCTATTCTTTACTACCTCAAAAGGAGCTACAATCTCTTTTGCACCCTTAGAATATTTTTTCTTAGGAGTAACCCCTCTTAATCAATGCATGGGGAGTCAGAGGATCTCGCTTTGACTCTTGGCTCTGCTCCTTCCTGTGTGGCCTTGGGCCAGTGACTTCACCTGAAATTTGTGTGAAGCCTCAGCTCCCTCACTTGTTAAGTGAGGAAGTTGGACCAGACAATGACTAAGCTCTAGAGAGCTTCCAGCTCTAAATCTACAATCCTCAGGACTAGCTCTAGACTTGTCACCTTCCCAGCCCCTTCCCTCCCTCCTGTCCCCCCCAAGCACCTGTCCAGCTTCCTTTTCCTGGGACTGGCTCTCAGCTGACTGCCATTTCATCTCTTCATCTCAAGAGTGCTGACATTTCCCTAGTAGACTCTGACAAACACAGGAGCCTTCCATATTGAAGGCACAAAGTTCGATGGTGACAGGCAGGCTGCTGGGATGTGTGCAGGGGGTTAGGGGAAGAAAGGCAATCTTTCTGGGCAAGTATACCCCACTCCACAGTCTCTCTCCAGCCCCACCTCCCAGGCAGCCATCCAAGTCCCAGGCACAGCCTTGACTGAACTCAGCAGGGAAGCCCCAAAGCCTTTTTCAGCCTGGGTCATCTGGGTCTTAAACTAAATTGCAAAGAGAGATTTAATGAAATGTTCTGTAGCTAGAGTCCCCAGTTCACCTCTGGAGTCCCACTGTGGTTTGGCAGGAGCCTTGGACTCCCTCCAAACATCCTCAGCTCAGCTGAGAGGCCACTAGAGGGCATCACAGCCAGCTCATGGGACTGTGGCTTCAGCTGCTTCCAGAGGCTTTGATCTCTGGTTGCTGTATCCTGGAGATGCCCTGGCCTGGGGCTGCATAGCCTGGCTGAGAGATGAAGGCAATGGAGACATCTGCCCCTAGGAGGGGAACTGGCTGGAAATATGCCCTGTAAGATCTGTGGAAGCCTGAGGTGGCCTCCCCAAGCTCCCGGAGTCCCCAGCTTTTGGGCAGTGGGATACAGGGTCATGGCCCAATAGCCTTAGCAAGGGCTTGGGAAGAGATCAATGGTGCCTTCTTCACTACCCATCCAGGCCAACGTGCTTGTATTAAGCATTCATGCATGTTCTCTTCCTTTTCAGTGGGTGAGGGGGCACTGGACTTCATGATGGGCAGAAAGATCTGGACCTGGCCTCCCCTGGCTCTTACAGTGTGTAATTTAGGCAGCCCAGGCCTGATGGGAAGGATATGACATTCAGTAGCTACCAAAAAGTGTGTTTTCCTTCCAGGGTCATCCAGGCCCTCAGAGGCTCTCAGAGGTACTCACTGGACCTACTGACTATGAGTGCCTTATGTTGTCCAGATTTGCTCTGGGCCCTGAGAGTCCATTGGGTCTTCTGGTTTTCCAAGGGGGACACACAAAGCCTGTCTTGTACCCATTTTGAATCGTTACCTTGAAGGCTTGTGTGGGTCCCATCTGTGGATAGCTATGTTGCAGGATGCCCTGAGTCACTCTGACTGGGGGCAGAACTCCCTGAAGTGCCCCCACAGTCTTCACTCTCCTTGTGAGGGGGCTGCCAACTTTTATGGGGCTGCTCCTCTTTGCACTGGCCAGCATCAGCCTGCCTCTAACCCCCAGGGTTTGAGACCCTTTTCACTCCCAAAGAAGACACCCCTGGGCGCCCTTCCCCCAAGATTCATCCTGAGCTGAGGCCACCTTGGTTTTGCCTCCTCTTTCCCCTTACGTTGGCTTTATCCTAGACTGCAGCCAGGAAGGAAGTAGAATCATCCGGGAGTTAAAGTGCTGGCTGTAGGTGTGGCCTCTGCTCCTGGTCTCCAAGCTGCACCAAGGATCAAAGGGACAGTGGAACCAGCTCAGGACCTGGAAGGGCCCTCAGAGGCTGGCTCATCCAACTCTTTCATTTGACAGAGGGGGAAACTGAGTCCTGGGAAGAGGAAGGGTCCCACCAGTGGGAAGGAGCAGAGGCAGGTCCTCTGACTCCAAAGGTAAGGGGGTGGTGACAAGGTCCTGGACCTGGGGACCCCTGATCAGATCTCAGCTCCAATCCCACTTACTGCAAGCCTGACCAGGGCCAGTGTCTCAATTCCTTTGAGGCTCAGTTTACTCCTCCAGGAAATGGGGTTGAGCTCTATTCCTGCAGTACCCACCCGATGTGCAGACAGGGTATTACCACTATCATTATCTGAGGCAAACCCCGCAGTTCCTTCCCTACACCCTCCTGTAATGCACTATAATGAACATGAAGGACAGCCTCTCTGGGCAGGGCCACCGGTGTGCATGGATAGAAGAGATCCCTGCTGAGGGCCCCAGGGGTCTGAGCCCCTCAGGTCTGACCTCCTACTCCTGAGTGCGGCTCATACTTAAGCCACTGACCCTCAGCTCTGTTGGTCGGGAAGCCTCAAGGGGTCCTGTGAAGGGAGACCCCTGCCCAGCCAGACTTTCCACTGCCTTTGGCCCTTCTAGTCTGGGTCAAGGGCAGAAGGGAGCCAAGGCTGTGAGGATCTGGGCAGCTGAATCATCCAAGGGCCAGAAGATTGGGCCACAAATTAGATTCCTGAGAACTACGCAGAACAGTTCCAAAAATAGCCCAACAAACTGTCTTATGATGCCAAGGCCCAGCTGGAGCCAAGGGACCGGCAACATCCAGACTCCCAGCGATGTCAGATTGGCCTTCTGCCCTGCGTGGTCAAGACCAGGCGCGCCCTGCCTCCCAGGGACAAAAGCCTTGGATTTGGAGCCAGGAAGAACCGGGTTCAAGTTCTGCCTTTGCTACATCTAATGGGTGACCTTGGGTCAGCCACAGCATATCTCTATCCCAGCCTCAGGACTGTTCTAAGGCTGGAAGGAGATCAGGTGACCACTGCAACCAGGAAGGCAGTGGGTGGTGGTGCAGTGGAGAGAGCACTACGCCTGGAGTCAGGAAGGCCTGAGTGAGAATTCTGCCTCTAGTACGTCCAAGCTGTGTGACCCTGGGACAGTCACTTCGCTACCTGCCTCGGTTTCCCCACGTGTAAACAAGGGTCATAATAGCCCTTATCTCCCAAGGTTTTGAGAATCAAACGAGATGATAATTATAAAGAGTTTTGCATAGTGCCAAGCATGTAGTAAGCATGTATAAATGTTAGCTATTACACACGTACAGAAAAAATTCAAAACACACGAAAGTCATTCAGTCCTACACAAGGCAGTTTGGAGACAAGGCAGGTTTTCCCACAGATTAGAAGCCTGTTCTTGAAGGAAGGGAGGAATTCTGCAAAGAGAGGAGGAGGGATGATGGCATGCTAGGCATGGTGAATGGCCAGAGCAAAGATGCTGAGGATGGAGATGGAGTACCATGTGTGAGGAGCAGGGAGAAGACCGGTTTGGACGGTCACTGGGTGTGGGAAGGAGAGTGACACACTGAGCCTGGACAGAGAAACTGGTCTGGGTGGTGGAGGGCTCTGAAAGAGGAGCTGACATTGTGGCTTGGGGCCAATGGAGAAGCCCTATGGCTTATAGAGGAGGAGAGTGACTCCATCAGAAGCTCCCCCAAGGAAAACTTCGTTGACAATCGGGCGGAGGGTGGGCTAGAGCAGAGACAGCAAGAGCTTGAGGTGGGCAGGAGAGCCCAGGTTAGGAACCCGCAACAGAGACAGAAGACAAAGGGAAAAACTCGAGTGGGTGGGGCTAGAGGGAACGAGGAAAAGACCCAGCAGAGAGGGAAGGGGAGTGATGGTCCCTGCCATGGTTTAATGGCCGGTGTAGGGATCCTGCGATTGAAGCGGGGCACCACCCGGCGGGAGTGGGTGCCCTACTCTCACCCCCCAGACTGTAAGAAGGATCCTACGACTGACGTCTGGATTCTAACGACAGCCCATGCATGCTCTGAGGCATCTACCCAAGGAGGAAGGCTCCCTCTCCGCCCCAATCCAGGGAGCTCTGGGTAGCCCTGAGGGGTCGCAGTGATTCTCCAATGCTACTGTCTCAAATCCCCAGCTGAGAACGTATTGAAAGGCACGAAGCATGATCAGCTATGAATGACTCAGATCTCAGCAACACAATGATCCAGGACAAGTACAAAGGACTCAGGAAGGAGACCGCTATTCACATCCAGATCAAGAACCGATGGCCTCGGGATGCAGATCGAAGCTTTTTTTTTTTTTTTACTTTATTCTTTCTCGCGGTTTTAAAAAAATCTGTTTCGTCTTTCACTAGCACCAATATAGAATTTTTTTTTACATGATAGTACAAGTATAAACTGTATCAAACTGCCTACCATTTTCAGAAGGGGGGAGGGAGGAAGGGACAAAATTTGAAACTCAAAATCATGTAAAAATGAATGCTAAAAATTTCCTTGACATGTAACTGGGGAAAAAAATAAAATACTATTAAACTTTTAAAAAGGAAAAAAAGAAAAAATCTTAAAAATAAATGAAGCTGAATTTAGATTACATGAAAAAAGAAAGGAAGGAAGAAAGAAAGAAAGAAAGAGGGAGAGAGAGAGAGAGAGAGAGAGAGGAAGGAAGGAAGGAAGGAAGGAAGGAAGGAAGGAAGGAAGGAAGGAAGGAAGGAAAGAAGGAAGGAAGAAAGGAAGGAAGAAAGGAAGGAAGGAAGGAAGAAAGGAAGGAAGGAAGGAAGAAAGGAAGGAAGGAAGAAAGAAAGACACAAAGCCCAAGTCTGGAAAATGCTTCCCTTCTCAACTGACAATTTGTTAACAATCCTTGGGGCTAGCCAACTTTCCTCTGCCTAGCCCTGATTGTTTGCAATAAGAAGCTCAGCTTCAGGTCCTGTTTTAACCAATTGTATAGAGTTTCCTCCATACTCCCGAACTTGGGAAGCCCCTCCCCTCCATGGGTCTCAGTTCCCTCAGCTCAGCGGAGTGGAGAGCCAGAGGAGCCTTCCAGATGCCTCCTAGGCCCCACCCAGCCCAAACCTGTTGATCTCTGCTGGAAGTAGGCCTCAGGGTCCCTCCGAGATGTCACTGGTGACTGGGGTTGTGGCAGGAGCTCTGGGCCACACCTGACAACCTCTAATTAGACTACGGCATTTGTTTACTGTACATTGTGTTCACAGACACTTGTCAGGGCTTGGCTGAAGTCTCCTTATCATGTGGAGACTGTAACCTCAGCCAGATCTATCCACCCTATGGAAAGTTTGGTCCTTTGGGACCTTATCACCACCCTGAGACCAAAATGAGGACTTGATGCTTTGTTTTCCCCGTGGCTCTAAAGGGAAGTTCTAAAGGGACCAGCGTCCTGGTCCCACCTCCCCTCCAGTCTGCAGAACTTGGCCTGCCGGATGGCCTACATGCAAGCTTTTTCTTTCCTGGGGCTCAGGGCAATCTGCAGCTCAGCAAGAACAAGGCAGGATGAGGAGGGAAAGTCCTGGGCCAAGATCTCCCTGGCTCCTCCAGATTTGTTGGGGCCTGGAGGTTACCTCGCTCCCCTAATCTACCTGCAGGATCAGCTGTCTCTGGGCAAAGCCCAATGACCCTGAAGGCTGAGTATGTTCCAGATTTAGGTGCTGTTTGTGTACACCTGAAGATAAGTCTCCCAGCAACCCCTTTTTTGACGTTCTTGAAGATGGGGGCTTCTCTTGTCTCCCAGGAAGCATTGAAGGGGAATGTCACCCAGATCTAATGGCCTCATTAAAAAGCCACTCCTGCTCAGTCTTATCTGGCTGAGAGCTCAGGCTTATCAAATGGCTCAGGCCCAGTACTTCATAAATCCCTGAGGAGAGTGGGGTGGGAGTGGGGAGCAGGGATTCCAGCTGGTCTGCCTGGGAAATGCCTGAGAGCTTTGGAGGAAGATCTGAGTCCCGAGGTGGGATCACCCAGAGAAAACCCTTATGGAGTCTGGGGTCTAGGGGTGGGGAGGAATATTAAACCCTGAGGAGGCCATGAGGACTTCCCCATTGAAGAAGAAAACAAAGATAAAAGAGAAAATCAGGGGCCTGGCTTAAAATCCTGAGACCAAGAACACCAGAGGCAGGGGGCAGTGACGTTCCAAGGCAAACCCCAGACGCCCACTGGTTTTCCCTCCACAAATCCTCCTCTCCCTCCAGGCTCACTCTTCCAGCAGGGAAGGCCAGAGCAGGAGGGATGAGGGACCAGAACCCCTTGCCTGGGGCTTCCTGAGGTAAGGACTTGACATCTGTCCCTCTGGGCCCCCTATTCTTCCCAGGGCAGGCCCAGGCATGATCGGGGTTTCTCCCCAGACTCTCTGGTTAGAAGGATTCTCCCTTCTTCGGGACAAACCCTGATGTCTAAGATGTGCTCCACTTTGCTCTGCCCACACCCTTCCTGTAGTTTGGGGGTCTCTTCTCTCAGACCCTTCAGGAAGCAGTTTTGAACAGGGTAAAGAGCTGGCTAGGGTGTCAAAGACCTGAGTTTGGATCCCACCTCATGCACTGACTTACTAGCTGTGTATCCCTGGGCAAGTCTCTTAACTGCTCTGTGCTTCAGTTTCCTTGTTGTAAATGAGGGGGTTGGATGTGCCTCTGACTCACGTCTGACTAAATGATCATCTCTTTCCATTCCAGCACCAGAATCCTCTTCTTTTCCTTTAGTGCACCTTCTCTTGGCCCCCTAGGAATGGGCTGAGCTGATGCTCACTGAGCTTTCCTCCAGGGGCATCATAGGGGCCCCCTCTGCTGCCAAGAGGAAGCTTTTCCTGCTCCTCTCCAGGAGCCCTCTGCTCCTCCCGGAATGTGACACCAGACTCTGTGCCCTCGAATCAGAATAGAAGCTTGCTGAAGACAGCATCTTTGCCTGTCCCCTCCCCAATCCACCAGCTCCCACTCCAAGCTTAGAAGAGCTTGGCATAGAGGCCACTTTGGGCCTGATGTCAGGAGGTGGGGGGGGGGGAGGGAGAAAGAGAGAGAAAGAGGGGCACTCTATAGATGGCACAAATTTCTTGAGAGATGCCAGCAGAAACATAACTTTCTGTGCTCCTCTAGAGCAGTACTAAGTAAGATATAAACAGAGACCCTCCTTGCCAGGGTCTTTGCTGCTGGGACGGAAGAGGACTCCACATAGGTCGTGAGACGTCATGCTGATTGTCTCAAATCTCCAGAACATCGCTGAGGCTTCTTGCTGAGCTCCCCAAGCACCAAGAGCTCAGCCTAGCTAGCAATCCCCTGGGAAACACGAATGGATGAAAAATGCATGTTGTCCTCTTGACAAAACCACAGAATCTCCATCAGAAGAGACCTCAAGTGGCCACCAAGTCCAACCCCAGGCCTGAACGAGGATCTCACCTCAATGTCCTGGGCATTTGGTTGGAAGACCTGCCACCTGACTGGAAGGGGAGCCCACTGCCTTCTAAGGCATTTAGACAGTCACTCACCACTGTGGGATCTCCCTGCCAAGACTCTCAGGGAGCCCACACTGCTCCATCCTTCCCACAACAATAGTATGAGACAGGCTTTTCAAAGGCGAACTTTTTCAACAGCAGCCTCTGACTCATCTGTCCTGACTTCATCTTCATGGGGACTCACTGTGATCGTTGCTTCCTTCTCGAGTGCTCTCTAGCCATCCCTTTAATAATAAGTTCCAGAGTTTTGCCAAGAAATGAAGTCAATCTCACTCCACTGGCCTAGAGTTTGCAGATTCCATTCCCCCAATTGCTTCCTCCACCCAACTCCACCCCCAAAATGGGATTTTCATCCTTCTCCAGTACATACTCTTAAAAATATCCTTGACAGATGTAAGGTCTGGAATTCCCCTGACTGGGGAACCCTGTACCTCCCCCATAACCATGGAGTGAGTTTTGATACCAAAGGAAGAGGCCAAGAGGGTCCAGATTGATTATAGGAGTTTAATCAGTCATTATAAACAGGGGCTGACAGACAATTCAGTGGATCTCCCACAAAAGACCCCAGGAAAGCCCAGTGATAATTATAGAAATCAGACAAAGGGAAGAAGAGCCAAAGGATGCTATCCACTTGGTGGGTATTTTGGATTTTTCTGCTTAGTAATGAGATTGGGTATTAAGCCAATGTTATGCCCAAACACAAGCTTTGTGTTTTGATCATGTACCGGTCATACATTGGGTCATGACACTCTTATTATGGATTTCATTGGTCATAGTATCTAAGTTATGACTCAGGGTCTAAATTATGATTCAGTATTTAAGTTATAATTGTTAATAGGTCACCAGGTCTGGGCTTCCACCTTTCCCAGAGTTTAAGTTTTATGGCTTTTCCCTTATTTACTGTATTTCAGGGTTTTTCCCCCAATTTCCCCAATTCCCATGAACTACAGAGGTTCAGGCACCACCTTCCTGGTTCTTTCAGGACCTGGGAATAGAGTCTAAAGGGGCCAGGCCACCAGGGCAGCTAGGTGCTCCCTCTCCCCATTACCTTACTCATCTTAGCCATCAAATCGTGAGGCCCATTAGCCCTGCTCTTCCCAGTCCAAAGATCAGTCTCCTTAGCAGAGAAAACAGGTAAAATGGGGCCCACAGAGCTTGCCCCCCACTATTATCACCCCTTCTCGATGGGGCAGGTGCAAGCAGTCTTGTCTCCTACCTGTTTTATCTTCCTCTTCTCCAAGAGAGCTAAGTAAGAAACAAGCCAACAAGTCTTTCCCCTGCTTTCCTTCGAAGTCTCAGCTCCTGATTCTTACAGATTGGGTCACCCCTTGGGGCTCCTCCTCTGTGGCACACCCCGACCACACCTTCTGGGAGCACCTAAGGAGTCACAAGTTCCCTGAGCTTCCATGTTGGTCTTTTCACAATGTTCTCTTGTCTTCTCCCTTTGGGTCTTCAGAATGTCATTCTTGTGTTTCCCATCTTGGGCTGGGCAGGCTTCTCCCATGCCTCTAACCAAGGGAATCCTGTCCTTCCTTCCTCTGACCCTTTTGGACTCTGCTTTCCCCAAATCTAGGGGGCAAGTGAGCAAGGGGACCTGGCTGTCCTCTCTTCTATCACAAACCCAAGGGGAATGATTGCTTCCTTACAAGTCCCTATCATTTCCACATGCCTCCGTTCCCCCCACCTCCCACCCCAATAAATGTTCCGGTACTTGTTTAAATGAACACTGCTGGGATGGAGGCTAAATATCCCAGCCAAAGGGCCCCTTGCTGCTCCGAATTATGAATCTCCTTTCCTGTTTCTCATGCCTTGGCACTCCTGGAAGGTAGTGGTGGCTGGTGTTCAGTTGTTCCAGGAGCGTCTGATTCTCCATGGTCCCACTGGAGGTTTTCTTTGCAAAGATACTGGAGTGGTTTTAGCCATTTCCTTCTCCAGCGCATTTTACACATGAGGAAATTGAAGCAGACAGGGTTAAGTGACTTGCTCAGGGTCACACAGCTAGTGAGTGTCTGAGGCCAGATTTGCTCTATCCCCTGCACCACCCAACCGCCCTAAGGTTTTGATTCCTTTGAGCTCTCTCAGGTGTTCCTAGATTTCCTCTCCACTTTCTCCCTCACTTTCTTGGTTTGGGCCATTATTCTTATTACTGTGTCAGTGGCCAGCATGGTCCTTGGCTCACTTAGGCTTTGGGGCAATGTTCCTTTGAGGGTCAATTAGCCTTCAGCAGTTCATTAAACTTTTGATGGTGAAAGCCTGATAAGCTTCACTTCACCTAGTCACCATCTCATAAGCATGGAGAAAAACAGTCTGCGGGTAGGGGTGGGGGTGGGGAGGAAAGGGATTTGTATTTATATACCACCTACTGTGTCCAGGCACTATGCTAAGCACATTACAAGTATTATCTCACTTGGTCCTCATAACAACCTAGAGAGGCAGGCACTGTTATGACTCCTGTTTCACAGGTGAGGAAACTAAAGCAAACAGAGTGAAGTGACTTGCCTAGGGTCACACAGACAGATTTGAGGGTGTGGAGTCTTCCAGGCCTAGTGCTCTATCCCCACTGCGCCCCTCCCCTACTGCCCCTTTCCCGTCATCCAGCTTCAACCTCATAAACAAAACGTGGGGGGAGCGGCAGGGCGCAGCGTCTTCCGAGGGCCCGTCCCCTATTCCTCCTTTGTCAAGGTCCCCAGAGAGTATGACCACACTGGATGAATTACTGCCTTTCTGGGCCTCAGCTTTCTCATCCGTATAATGACTGGGTCGGACTGACTGGCTCCTAAGGTGCCGTCGGACTCCAGGTCAATACATAAGGGCTACCATGGCAAGTCAGGGCGGAGGAGGAGGGAGAGTCATGGGGAGGGGGGCAGAATCCTGGGGGAGGGGGAAGGCCCCCAGACACCTCTTTCTTCTGTTGCCCCCTGCAGCCTGGGCAGCTTCCGGGCAGAGTGAACAGGAATTATTATTGTTGGTGTTAGGGTATCATCAATCAATCCTCCTGGGCCCCTCCTCTAAAAGGAGGTCCAGTTCCTGTCGGCCGCTGAGTCCATACTCCTCTACCCCCACCCCCATTTCCGAGCCCGAGCTGCTGTCTCCAGGGGGCACCTCCCAAGAACAGTGCTGACGCGGCACTTGGCCACATAACCGGGGCCGACTGGCTGCTTCCTGAGGGGTCTGGGACTCGCTAGCCTCCTGGCAAAGGTTGTGGACCTAGCCCTGACATCCTTTCCCCCTCCACCTTGCCCTACAGTCCCCCTGTCCCGACACAACCAGGGTCTCGGGGTTGGGAAGGCAGCTCTGGAAAGCATGCGCATCTTCGAAGGCTTGTCTAGGTTTTCAAACGTGCAAAGATTGGGGTTAGGGGTGGAGGGGAGCAGGACGCTGCAAAGAGGGGGCAGGAGCAGGGGGAGAGGGCCGTGCGTCTCGGTTTCTCTTGAAGCCCTCCCGGGTCCGCCTGCGCGCGGTCCTCGGGAGTCAAGCCCATCAGCGTTTTTTCCACGGGTGCTGCCAAGTCAGTGCGGGGCGGGGGGAGGGAAGGGGGGGAAGTGAGGCGGCGCCCGGAGCGACCTTTCCCCTACTGAGGGCCCTTCCCAGCTCCAGCACTGGCTCAGCAATCTGACTCCTGGAAAGTCTTTCGCAGCAATGACCCTTCACCTACTAAACTCTCTCTTCTTCAAGAGGGCGCCCTCGAACAGCCCGGGTCGGGGCTGACCTCTCACCCACTTTTTCTGCTTCTGGTCGGCTTTTTCCTACAGGGGCGGGCGGGAGGGAGGGAGAGACAGCAGGCTTGCTCCTCTCTCCTCGCTGGCACACGTCTTATTTTCGTTGTGTATGAACGAAAGTGAGAGGGGGAAGGGAAGAGAATAAGCGCCAGCCGTGAGCGAGGCCCTGGGCTAAGTGCTTTACAAAGATTTGCTCATTTGCACCACGGAAGAATCCCGGGGGGAGGAGAGAAAACACAAACTCCCTAGGTTTGAGTCCCCCCAGGCCCATCCCGCCAGTCAATCCCAGCGTTAAACAAACAGGCGCTAGTACTATGTGGAGTTAGGATGACGGAGATCCTGGGTTCCAGGCGCTGCCACTGTATGGCGGAAGGAGGACGGAGTTCCTGGATTCGAGGTCCCTCTATGTTACTCCCCTCAGGACTTCTCTGGGCCTCAGTTTCCTCTGATGGGAAGAAGGCAGGGGGTCCCTTCCTGCTCTCTGACGGTTTTTCTTTGGTGACCTTGGGGCTAGAATGCATTCCTCAAATACTGCCTCTGACTCTTAAGCCTAACCCTAAATGCGCACAATGTCATTCTCAGTTAAAATGTAACAGATGAGGAAGTGAGTTCTAGAGGGTCACACAGCTGGTTAGTATCTGAGGCTGGATTCAAAGCCAGACCTCCTCAGCGCAAGTCCTGTCTACCCTATCTGGGACTTGGACATGAGCATTTTCCCCCTCCTCCCACCTCCTCCCACCTCCTCCAACTCTTCTCTCCTCCCTTCCTTAGTGTGAGAAACGTGGTTTTGGGGATCACTGGACTTCCTAGGCAGGGCCAAAGTCCTGAGGAAGAACCCTGTGATAATCCCTAGGGAAGGCTGTACAGACCACAGGACTCCCAGAGGAAGACCAAGTGGTAGCCATCCCTTAATCTGTGGGGATCACAGGTCCTCCTAGTGGTCAGACCCTAAGGAGGACCCAAGTGATGGCCCCTTAGGATGGCATTAAGATCACAAGGCTCCCGAGACAGGGCCGGAAGTCCCATGTGATGTCCCCTTAAGAAGGCCGTGCGTCTGGATTCCCCAAGGGAATCCAGAGTGTTAGCCCTCTTAACACCACAGTGGGGATCACAGAACACCTCAAGATAAGATCCAGGAGTAAGACCGACAAGCTTCTGCTGCCTGTTGCTTCCCTTCACCTAACCTTAGGAAAATCCATGTGATTTGCCCATTCACACCCAAAGAACTCAAGACCAAAATGGGCAGAGGAAGGCATTTTATTACACTCCCTGAGAGAGCGGGTGCAGTGCTCACAGGAACACTCACACTGATACAGCTGCAGGAGCAGGGGTAACCATTCCCTCCACTCCTGCTAGAGTCATGGTTAGTTTACAATCTTTGTTTTTTTTACATAGTTTTCCTAGGTTATACAGTTTATATAAATAGGATAATAAGGATACAGAAGCAAAAGTGAAGTTAATTAGATTTTCCTTGTCTTAGTTTAGGATTAAACTATATTCTTTTACTTCCCCTACTTTCCCTCTTTAACATATGCAAATTACACAAATCAGTAGGCCTGAATTCTTGACCAAGACCAGACCCTAGATAAGCTTGAACAGGTTCAAGTGGGTTTGGCCTCTCTAATTCCCTAGACTGCCTTCTCAAAAAGTATTCACATGCGTACAAGCCTCTGACCTCTCACCTGACCGACCTTGAGGCCTGGTCTCTGCTAAAGCTGGGATGGGGGAGGGCGGGGAAGCACACCTTTAGTTCTGTGGAAACAAAACTCCTCCTCCCATTTCCTACATTAGGGTCTCACTTTCCTCCAGTATATGTAATTAAGGAGGGTTTTTAGCACTTATTCAATGAAGTGCCCTTGAAGAGTTTGGCCTTTATCTCCTTGATTAAATTAGGTAACTAAGGTGGGGCTCCAGGTGGGGCCCATGAAGGGAGGTTTGATTATATCCCCCCTCCCAAGTAGGCCCCAAACCCGTAGCTATTAGGTGTTAAATTGATGTGGGCGTGAAGCCCTCAAGGTCCTAGGGGGAGGTGCTAACTCCAGAGCCAATAGTAAGAGCTTAAGTTCTACTCACTCAGGTGTGACCTTTGATGATGGCTAAAGAGTGCATAAAAAGAGAAGACAGAGTTATTTGCTTAGGGCTCTCACTTGGTGGCACGCTGATGTGGAGACTTTGGGCAGCTGTAGAGCCCTCCAGCTTGTAAACCCGGATGTTGGGACTTTGTTAACTCTGGTAACTATGCGTTGAGATTTGAATCAGACAAGGTCTGTCTCTTGATGTTTGTAATTTGTTTGTATTTGCTCTGAAGTTCAGGGTGCTGGCTTTTTCCCCTGAACTAAGTGAATGATATTTGTATGCTGAATTGAAATAAGATTGTTAACCCCTTAGCATTGCTTTCCTTAGTAAAGCAGATCAAAAGAATCTGGGCTTGCAGCGTTCTGTGAGCTGGTTGTTGTTGGTTTTACATCCCCACAGCGGCTGCTAGTAGGAATGTTGCAACACATCCTCAGCTCCCCCCTGGCTGGGTCCAAATCATCTGGTTTCAAAGTCAGTAACATTGTGTCCCAAGCCAGAGCAGCACATTCCTGAGCTCTACAGCTCAGCTGAGCATGGTTTGCTTCCAGCCTGAGAATTAGGAAATGGGAAAGGACTCATCTCACACTGGAGGTACTAGGCAGAGAAGGGACCTTGGGGTGCCCCCCTGCCCTGACGAATGCACATGCCACAGCTCAGGTATCCCAAAGGCAAAGTTTGGGTCCCAAAGACTCGAGATGGCACAGCTAGAGGGAACCTTTGGCATGATGAAACCCAAAGCCAGGTCTCGAACCTCGGCCTTGTGACTCCAGAGACTCTTTCCACTGGACTACACTGTCCAGAAAAATGCCTGAGTTTCTTATAGCTAGAACTTCAGGAAGCCTTAGCCATGTGTATTGGGGATCCTTGAAGAGTTTGGCCTTTGTTTCCTTTGATTAATTCAGTCTCTTTGAGTCTTATTAGGTGCTCAGCCCCAGGCCCAAACCCCTATCTATTAGGTGCTAAGCCTATGTGGGTGTGAATTGGTAACTACGGTAGGGCTCCAGGTGGGGCCAATGAAGGGAGATGCTAACACCAGAGCTAATGGAAGGAGCCTAAGTTCTGGTCACTCAGATGATGTTTGATGATGCCCAAAACTGTGTAAAAAGAGAAGACAGAGCTATTTACTTAAGGCTCTCACTCTTGGAGGTGTGGGACTCTGGGCAACCCCTCTAAGGGCCTTCCAGCTGAATTCAGATGTTGATGGTTTTCTTGGTAACTATGAATTGTATTTAGTCTGTTTGTAATTTGTTTGTTTTTGCTCTGAAGTTCAGGGTGCTGACTTTTTCCCCTGAACTAAGTGAATGATTTCTGTATGCTGGATTAAAGTAAGATTGTTAACCCCTTAATGTTGCTTTTCTTAGTAAAGCAGATCAAAAGAACCTGGACTTGCAGAGTTCTGTGAGCTGGTTGTTGTTGGTTTTACACCCCCACAGCAGCTGCTAGCCAGATTGTTGAAACACCATGAGGACTGTGATGCTAACTAGAGACAGGACTAGCATGTGAGCCACCACTGCATGCCTCACAGATGCTCTCAGACCTGATGAGGATCCTCTTGTTTTGAAGCTGGTCACAGCAGAGTGGCCTGAGTCGGTAGAGCATTCCCCAGGTCCCCAGCCTGCTCTTCCTGGACTTTTCCCTCTCTTTCCACCCTTCCCCTCCCAGCTGCCTGAGAATCCCCCACTGCCCAGAAGAAAGAAGAAACCACCTGAACTCAGTGCTTAAGAGAAAGGACAGAATGAGAAATTCTTCACCTCTTAAAACAGGAGCCCAGGTGGAAGGCAACGAATGCTTAACCAAAGTTGTAACAGACTGCAAAGAGCGTGGGGAAGTCCTTGGGGAAGGGGACCACCTGACTCTGGTGTTCACTGTACTTTTCATGGGAACTGATGCAACCAGCAGAAGGGGGCATCCTGAGGAGCTTGCCATTCCTTCTGCTATGTGGAGCCCATGCTAAACAAATATCTTCTCTGCCATTGGCACACATCTTTGATAAATGTGTCTCCTGGTTTTGTTCCTTGCTTGATATAAATGGCTGAAGGGGTACTGAAAGTTGTTTCTGTGGTGGCATCTAGTAAAAACTCCAAAAGCCATGATCTTATGAGTTGTGCCTGGGAAGAGTCTCATGGGAGGAAAGCCTTGAAGGCCAAGTCACACTGGGGTCCTTTTCTCTGCACTTCCCAGTCAATCCTGTAACTGGACATCCACGGTCTTCTGTGGAATGTTGTTTGGGACAGCCTGCCTCTTCCTTTCTCATGCCTTCACCAAGGATGCCCTTGGTCACCCTCATAAAGATTTTCTAGAACTTGTGTAGTGATATGTAGGGGTCAGTACCTTCTCTGATGCCTCTTCTAGGTAATCAGTCACCTGTCATTTTTCATTCTCTTTAGTAGTTTCTCCTCTGGGAGGTATCTTGAGACTTGATCCCCAAGTGCTGACTCAATTCTGTCACCTCCAGTATGGAGTTAGCTGTTTTCTGTGCTAGCTCAGACCCATCTGGGCTTCCCCACCTCAGCCCCTTTCAGGACATTTTCACTTCCTCACTAAGGGCTAAGACTGTGGTTGTTCAGTCATTTCTATCTTATCTGACTCTTCACGACTCCATTTGGGGTTTTCTTGGCAGAAATACTGGAGCGGTTTGCCATTTCTTTCTCTAGCTGACTTTATAGATGAGGAAAGTGAGGCAAACAAGGTTCTATGACTTGCCCAGGATCCTAAAGCTAGTAAGTGTCCGAGGCCATTTTTGAATTCGGGAAGATGAGTCTTCCTGACTCCAGGCCCAGCCCTCTGTGCACTATGGCACCACCTAGCTGTTGCTATGGCAGGAGCCAAATGGGATGAATTCTTCGTCACCCCTGGAGAGATGAAATCATCACCACAAGAGCTTTGGATCCCAGATCTCAAGCTGAAAGGAACCCTGAGCTCACTGAGTACAAGCCCCTCCTTCTACAGATGAGGAAAGTGAGACCCAGAGAGATGAAATAAATTGACTTCCATGGACACGTAAGTAGCAAGTGGCTGACCAGGTCCCCTGGTCCTTCCAGCCTTCCAGTTCCGTCCATTAATGCTCTGGGAGTGATCCAGCTTTGTCAACTTCCACCACAATCTTTCAACAGCTTCCTTTTCCTAACCACCGTTCTTTACTGTCTTATAAGACCTTGTAGCCCCACAAGTCTCGTGCCATCCTCCCCTGTAACAATTGGCAAGTGAGCATGCACTCCAAATTAATGATGCCTTTGACTGCCATATTTCTGCTTGGCAAAGAGAGCAGGCGTATGCCGGCTTTACAAGAGAACAGAAGTTACCTGAAGACAGAGACTGTATCATTTTGGTCTTTGTATCCCCATCATTTAGCACTGCACAGGATGCATAGTAGGTACTTGGAAGCTCCTTAAATGAAGGAATGAATGGTTGACAGTTTCTGGACTCAGCCTCATTGTTGGGAGGACTGTTTTATATCAGGTAAGCATCTCAAAGAAATGGTGATATTTAGAGCCCATGCCTTAGCTTTTATCCATTTTCCATTTTTCAAAGTAAAAACCTTAAATAGGTTAATTTGGAACTGTTATAACTACCTCCGGTATTATGTTTTTGTATTGACATCATAGATTTACTCTCCCAGCCCACATATATGTTAACAAACTGGGTCCCTAGAGCACAGCTGACTCTATTCTTCTCCTCAGCACATAAGGGTGCCTCTAGGGGAGTGGCAGGGGGTCTTCTAATGCTGTAGGCTGGAAGCCCCATCTGCTGTGTCTCCCCAATACCACTGCCATTGATTAGTGCCACAATATTATTTAGCTCTTTGGCATCTCCCATAATCTTCGCCCCCCAAAAATCTTAACTGATAAGATATAGCAAGAACCATAGTATAACTGCAGGGATCCCACCTCCACCTATATATTCCTCGCTTGTGGGGGAGAGCTGATTCTGGGCGGAACCCGTTACCTGGGCAAGTCAGCCCTTTGCTGGCAGGACAGAGCTGCTCATTCAGGTTGCTCCTCGGAATGGCTCCTTCCTGTGCTCTGCTGCTGGACCTTCAGTGACTCTTCTGAGCTGTGGAAGCTCAAGAGGTTTCAGCCTGCTCCATTCTGTCTCTGATACTCACTTGTCTAAGAGCAGGAAAGGAGAAACACACCAGAGACAGAAGAAACTGCAGCATCCTGTGATCAAGGACCATGGGAGCCTTGGGGAAACTGAAGCTAGCTCTCTCTCTACCGGGAGGCTTACAAAGGCTCTTGCCTCATCAACACCAGGGAAAAGAGAAATTTTCTTCCTTAGAGCCTTTTATCTGACACTCAGTTCTGCCTTGACAACCAATCACAAGGCTTTCCTTCACCCCAAAGTAATCACATAAGAAACAGTCACAGAATATATGCTCAGACTGAACCTGGGATGCGGTCCCTCTATTCTCTGTCATCATTCACTTCCAAGCCCCGCCTAGGGCTGGCAGCCAGAGGAGCTCTCTGAGAATGCTCTGAGGCTGGTGCCCTTGCTTCACACCCTCTTCTTTATCCTTCCTGTTAAATTTGATGTGGATTTTACCCTTTGCTCTAAAGTAGCTCTAAATGACCAGTGACTACACAGACAGCTAATTTTGTCTCACATTAGGTGCCAGTTATTTTCTGTTTCTCCTTGCTTCCACTTCTTCTCCTTTCATTCTATTTTCTCCCCTCAGCAAGCTGGCTTTCACCTCCATCACTTATCTGAAATTGCCCCCCAAAATGACCTCTTAGTTGGCAGATCTGATGATGGACGCTTCTGGTGCCAGTCCTTCTTAAGCTCTCTGGTCAGCCTCTGATGCCCGTCCTTTCTAAGCTCTCTGCAGCCAATGCCACTATTAATCGGTCTCTTTTCCTCGACGCTCTCTTCTCTGAGTTTTCATGACAAGGATCTCTCTTGTTTCTCTGAGGAGTGGTGATTGTGAAATCTTCATTCTTGCAGCCTTGGGGCATATGAAGAAGCCCCCTTTCTCATGTTCTTCTCCACAGGGCCTCTGACCTGTCCTCCCAATGAGTGCCCCTCAGCCTGTGAGCAAACATTTATTACCATGAAGCCCCTGGGTGCCTAGTGGTGGGCTAGGCTCTGGGGGGCATGGGGCATCGGCCATACAGATGCTGGCTGCTCATCCAAGGAATACCATTCACAGTACCAATTATAACATTAATTAGCACTAGCAATTAAATTAATTGACTGGTTAACTAAATTGAAGGTGGCAGAGAAAGAGGGCTTGAGTCAGAAGCAGAAGAGACCTAGCTTTCTGTCCTGATGTTGAGAGGAACTTTGGATCTCTGGGCAAGTCTCTCTTCCTCTCTGAGTTTCAATGTATGCATCTGTAAAATGGACATGACAATGAATTCCTGCACCCACCTTTGATTCCCATCTCCAGGGAGATGGTGGATGGAAAGGGCTTTAACAGCTCATCCTTGTGTGCCTGTGAAACTTGGATAGTGTGCCAGCACTGAGCCAGGAAACTGGGGCCCTTCTACTTGAATTGTCTTAGGAATATTCTGAAGATCACCTGGCAAGATAAGGTACCAGACACTGAGGTCCTTTCTGGAGCTGACCTGCCAAGCCTTCAAAGTCTACTGCCAAGATGGAAGCTCCCATGGGTTGGCCGTGTTATTTGAATGCCAAGTGCAGTCGCCTGAAGGGTGGTCAGAAGTGACACAAGGACACTCTCAAGGTTTCTCTGAAGAACTTTGGGATTGATTGCATGACACGGGAGATACAGGCACAGGACTGCCCAGCATGGTGTGCCCCTTCAAAGACTTTGAAGTGTACTATGAGCAAAACAGAATTGAAGTAGCTCAAAATAAACATAGGATGCAAAAATTTAGACATCTCTACATTTCTTTACTTTGTAGGTTACCATGACCAAAAAAGCATCACCCCAATGGCCAGCCAGTAGTTGGGGAAGAGTCGATAGACTCAAAGTGCTGGGGCATAGGATCTGTGTAGGGGAAGAGCAGTAAAAGGGCTGGGAAGCGCATTTGGGCTTAGATTGTATAGGGTCTCCCATGCCCAGCTAAGGAGTGTCTGAAGGGTTCGGTTCTGGGGGCCATCATCCTCAAATGGGGAGGACAGTGGTAAGCTAGAGATCATCCAGGGGTGAATGACCAGGACTTGGACAAGCCTGGATTCCACATCACACAAGGAGGAGTTAAAGAAACTGGGGGGTGTTTGGCCAGGAGAAGAGAAGGCTGAAGGGGAGATGAAGGCTGTATTCAAGGACTTGAAGGACTTTCTAGCAGAAGAAGGAAGAGACTTCAATTCAGGAACCACTTAGGCAGAGTGAACCAGGCAGCTGGTGAGACCCTGGGGAAAAAGGCATTAAAGCAGAGATAGTTCCTGCCCCCACTCAGGTTCTACTCAGTAAACAGAGCAGATACAAAAGGAACCACAACAGATACACCAGTGATGCAAAGGTGTTCAGAGAGGGGGAGAGAGACAGACAGACAGAGAGACAGACACAGAGAGCTCGAGATAATTTTGGAGCCCAGGGAAGACCTCCTGGGGAGGCAGCCCCAGAGCCCTGGGGCTTTGAAAGACTGAGAATGCTGAGGATGGGAGGGGGTAGAGAGGGGAAGCTCAGAAGGCAGATGGTGGGGAGGGGGAGGGGGAGGAAGAGCCCCAAAGGCAGACCAGAGGGAGAGGGGCAGTCCAGCTTGACAAGCTAGAGCAGAGGGTGATGGGCAGTGAGTGGAAATTCAGGTAAAGTGAATGGCTCATGGCAGAGAGTGTCAAATGCCAGCCTGAGGAGTTTGTAACTTATCCTAAAAGTGAGAAGGAGCTCACAAAAGTTTGGTGAGCAGGGAGGTGTCAATCTGTGTCTCGAAGATGTCTGATGGATATTGGTGTGGAGGATGAGTTGGAGGGGAAGCGATCAATGAGGTGTCAGCTGATGTAGCAGACACTGGGGGAGGGGTTGTGTGAGCGCAGAGAAGGAAGCAGGTGCTGGAGACTTTCTGGGGAGCTAGAATCAATGCCACTCAGTGACTGATTGGATTGAGTGTGTGGGAGAGGGAAGAATGGAGGATGACTGAGGGGTAAGCTTGTGTGACTGAAAGGTGTGAGCACGCTCAACAGACATGGGGAAGTTAGTGGGAATCGTAGGGTATGAGATGCTTATGGAACCTCCAGGTGCTGAGAGCAAGGAGGGTTGGGTATATGGATTTGGAAGCCATTGTGTAGATGAAAATTAAAGCCATGGCATGGGCATGGATGAGAGCACCAAAGGAAATTTTTTTTTCTGTCTGGCCTTGGGGACAGAACCAGGAGTGGTGAATAAGAGCCATCCCCAAATGGGACTTAGTTGCCCTCCACCCCCCCCCTCCAAAGGGAATGGTGGTGGGCTAAAAGCTACCCCAGAGGTCACCTAGTTCAAACCACACTGTTTTGCAACTGAAAACCTGTGGCCCAGAGAAGGAAACGACTTGCCCAACTTCCCACAAGAGTGAGCCGCAGCACCAGGTCTCAGTTGTTTCTGCCCCTTTCTTAGAGACATACTTCTACGCATCAAGGACCCACAGACTGGCGATTTTTCGGGTGTGGGAATGCCCTTTGATTTTATAGGCAAGCCTGCCCACACAATTCTCAGCCAGGCTATGACATAGAAAGGTTGCCTGAGGCACAGAGCGGTTCACTGCATAGTCACATAGCTAAAAAAGGACAGACACAGGATCTGAACTCAGATCTTTAGGATTCCAAGTCCATGACACACTTCCCACAGAGAAATGCTGCAGACAATCCTCAAGCTCTGGGAATATAGCTCCCAGGTAACCCCAGCTCCAAGCTCCTAGGTCAGGGGGCCAAGAGTCTCCTGAAGAGGGGGCTCCTCAGGTACTCAAGGAGCCTTCTTCGGTGAAAGGCACCACTGCCCTCCTTGTTTCTGGAGTCAGCCCCCGACTTTTCCTCACTGCAGGTAAGTCACCAGAGTTCGTAAACCTCCCTCTACCACATCAGCCTCATTTTTTCACCTCTGCCACAGTTGGGCAGAGTCCAGGACTGTGACTCATTCCTATTCTGGGGCTTTCCCAGCAAGCAGCCAGATAAGTGGCCAGCCGGTGTGACAGCAAGTGTGTGACCACCAAATGGCCAAGGCTATCAGCAGAAGCTGCTCCCAGCACATTCTTTGGAAGCATCCCATATGAGGGGCTTCAAAGCTGGATGCCCCACTTCCCACTGGCCTCACTTTGGGGAGGGAGTGGTGAGGTGGGGCAGAGCCACTTGGAGAATGTTGTAAAGGAAGTTCTGGGCTCAAGAGAGAGTGTGGCCCCACCTCCCTGGCAAAGAGTGTGGGGGCTCTGAGCCACTGCACCTGCTTTCTTCTCTCCTCAGACGGCTAGAAACAATGATCAAGGTGGCAGGCGTTATTAGGAACCTTCCATAGTGGCTCATGAACTGCTTAGTGTGGTCAGAGTTTCCAGTGTCTGTTTCTGGATACCTTAGTCAGCTATTTAATCCAGGAGAAGCAGGACAAAGATGAGCCCACTGTCAAAATGGCCACCTTTCTGATGATGGCTCACGATTCCTCCCTCCCATTTCTCCCCTCTTGCTCTGATCCACTCCCTCCTCAAAAAGCCAAAACAAAACCCTGGGACGAGAACTACACGGGAGCCCAGCATGCCCACCGCCTCTCATGGCCCAGGGCCCCCAGCTGCTGTCTGCCATCCACTTGGGTTTCACTCACAAATTCCTGGGGGCAGAAAAGAAAGGACAAACAAGTGGGCAAGAGAGGGGGTGAGTGAGTGGAGTGGGAATTGGGAATCTTCCGGGCAAAGCCAGATGATTCATTCTGTCAGACAACAAATGTTTACTGAGTGCTGATGATGCTTACAGCGCTGGAGTGAAAAGGGAGGAGATGGCCTGGGTCCAGCCCCTGCTGCCTTCTCCATGACCCTAGGCAAGGGTCACTTCACCCCACTGGGCCTCAGTCTCCTCATTTGTCAATGGGAATGATAATTCCCTGTGCTGAGAATTCCTCATTCTGTATCTACTCTTGGCTGGCCACAGAGCACCACAGGGACTGCAAAGCACTTTTCCTAGGCAGTTCGCTATTTGGGCCTCGCAATAACTGGGCCAGGAAGGGGTTACAAACATTCAGCTATCCCATTTACTGGATGAAGAAACCGAGACAGGTTCATTCAGCCACTCAGTCTGAGGCAGACTCTGAACCCGGGCCTCCCGGACTCCCGTTCCTTTCCCCGCCCCGATTCCGGGTGGTGGTGACACTGTCTTTGTTCATCAATTGTTGGGATCATCCAGGCAGGAGAAATACAGTCCTTAGGGAGGCCTGGCCAGCCGAGTCTAGCAGGAACAAAGGCGCAGAAGTGGGGAAAGGGGAAGATGGGCGGTGTTGCAAGTCAGGGAAGCTTCATATAGTTAGGTCGAGGATCAGGCGGGAAGTCACCGGGCAGAAGGTGACCAAAAGGGCTGGAAACGGGGAAAGAGAGGAAGGGGGAGGGGTAGGCGAGCCCTGCAAGGCCGCCGGGCCAGGCTGAGGAGCGCAGAGTTCGAGGCAACGGTGGCAAGGTGGCCATGGAAGATTTGTGGGCGAATGAAAGACGCTTGGCCCCTACTGGCCAATGGGGCTGGACTCAGAGGAGGATGAGGCCGTGAGGGTGCTGGCGGACCCTGGGCCAGGGTCGGGGTCCGAGGCCTGGACCCCAGGAGATCCGCGCTGCACCCACGTCCACTACTGTAGCCCAACCCGGGCACCGCCTCCCACGTGCCATTGCTGGGCCCCAACCAAGCTCGACGGGTGGGGCTGTTTATCCCAAACCAGTGCTCTCCTCCGACTGGCTGCTGTCAAAGGCCGTCCCAGCGCAGACCAATGAACTAGCGCGGTCCTGGCCGGGGCCGGATGGGGGGGGGGGGGCGGCAGGTCTCCGGGAGGGGGGCCTCCAGTTCCAGTCAGCTCCCCGCGCCTGGGAAGGGGCGGGGGGTGTTTCGGTAGGAAGAAGCCTCTGGAGCTGATTGGTGAGTCTGCATTCCAGGCCTGCCTTTCACTGTGGCGTCACCGAGCCCCGTGGGCGGCCCCAGGCGCGGTGGGAACCAACAAAAGCTCGGGACACGCAGACTCCGCCAGAGGCAGAGTGGTCTGACCTGTCCGTGAACGCTGAAGTCGAACTTGAAGATTAAGCAGCAGCCGGTGTTGGAAGCAGGCTCCAGGTCCGTGCACTGAGAGAGATCCGAGCGAGCCTGAAGCCAGCGGGGTCCGAGCCACCTGCCCACGACCCCACGAGTCCCGAGCAAGCCCGAGAGCCCGCGACCTCCCTCCCGGTCCGCCGCCCAGAGCCAAGCCTCCAGAATGCGGGCTGCTCGCATCGTGCTCCGCGGCACTTCGGGCTCATCGGCCGCCGCTACCGCGTCCGTGGCCCCGGTCCCGCGGGCAGTGGAGCGCTTCTCCCGATACAGCCCGTCCCCGCTGTCCATGAAGCAGCTGCTAGACTTTGGTGAGCCGGGGCTGGGCTCGTAGTGCCGGACACTGGGGGAGGGGGGCCTGGAGCTGCGGTCCCCGGGGCAGATTGTCCTAAAGAGCTCCTTGTCCCCTCCATTCCCACCGCCTCGTGTGCCCGGTGGCTGGCATATTCACCAGCAAAGTGACTGGGGTGGGGTGGGGTGCGGGAGGCGGAGAGGGAAGGGACAGAAAGTGAGCCTCCTCCCCGGAGACGGCCCCCTGGGGCTCCAGTCTCAAGCTCGGGTCCCTGCGGGAGAATCTTGGGGTGAGGACAGAAGGAACCTCAGTTGTGTGTAAGGAGCTGGAAGTTGAGGGGAACAGCCAGTGGAAGGAGGGGGCGGGGACATTACTCCTCTGAGTGCCGGTAGGCAGGCAGTTCCTCGGTGGGGTCCTGCCCACCAAAGCGAGTGTGTGCCCAGAGGGCTGTGGTCTGGGTGCCCTGTTTACCCAGCAGTGTTTGTTCGGGCCCCAAGAGCAAGGGCACAGACAAGCCACTCCCCACTCCCTCTACCCCACCCCCAGGGAATAAACAAGATCGCTCCTCTCCAGGTTCGGGGAATGCTTGTGAGAGGACCTCTTTCTCCTTCCTGAGACAAGAGCTTCCCGTGAGGCTCGCCAACATCCTGAAAGAAATCGACATCCTCCCTGATTCGCTGGTCAAGACCTCCTCGGTGCAGTTGGTGAAGAGCTGGTGAGTGGTAGAGTCTGTCCTCCCTCCCCGGGGCACTCTCAGCCATTCAGGAGTCGATAAGCTGGGTCTCAGGGCTCCTCCTGGCGCCTGGGAGGTGCAGCAGGGCTTTTCCCAATTATGGTGCCGGAGACCCGTGCCTGGCCCTGGGCACTGCACACAAGTTGGCCTTGTCACCAGTTATGAGGTTGAAGGGAGTAACATCTCCCCAAGGTGAAGTGTGTGGAATAGATAAGACAGATACCAGCTCAGGGACTCCCCCAAGGCATAAGTGTCCCAGGAAGAGGCATATTCCACTTATCAAGTTTTTGCTTGCTTGAGGTTTCACAGCTAGCATACATCCCCCCCACTTTAGTCTCTTGGAGAATTCCTGGGGTGATATCTGGGGTTATCTGAGAATGTTTACAGAGCCTGCAGCACCCCAGAGAACTGAAGGGGAAAGGAGCCCAAATGCCAATTCTACATCCAGGCTCAGAAGGAGGCCTTTTAGGGGAGCAGGCAGCCAGGCCACTGGTGCCTCCCCAGTGATGCCTGGATGGAATAAGGAAACTTTAAAAAGGTAGAAATTGGCAGAGGTAGCCACATGAAGGAGGGTAATCAAAGACATCATGAGCACAGGGCAGTCTCATGCCAGAGAAGGTGCCCACCTAGGGAAACAGAGTGGGCACATCCCCTTCCTCCCTCTGCTTTCTGTACACCAAGGAGCTTGGGCTGACTATCTTTGGGGCCCACTCTGAGAGTGTTCCTTCCCAGAAAACTTTCCTCCAGAAGCCTCAGCGGGAGTCAGGACGCCCTTGATGCTCACAAGATTGAATTGTGGCTTTCAGAACTCCCTTCTGCCAGCAGGCTTGTGTTTAAAAAATTAGATGCATTTCACCTTTGACTCCAAGCTATTCCCTCTCAGGTACATCCAGAGCCTCATGGATTTAGTAGAATTCCATGAGAAGAGCCCTGAGGACCAGAAGGTTTTGTCTGAGTAAGTGACCTTTTCCACTTTTAGAGATTCATTCATTCAGCCCACACCATTACTGTTTCATGACAGACCCTGTACTGGGCATTGGGGAACACTGGACAGTTCTGAGCTTTTCTTCTGGACTTTTGGATCCAAAGGCAGAGACATTCAACCCATCTGGGGCCCCAGTTCTGTCATCTACACCCCTGCCCACCTTTGCAGAGGAGAGGGTTGGGTTTTCAAGTGCTGGAGACCGAATCCAAAAAGTCTGGTGCCTAAGAATTGTCTGGGAGGGGTAAGCAGGTGTGGATGGCCTAGCTTCCTTTGGAAAGGCCCCAATTGGAGACAGGAAGCTCCTTGAACAGTGATTTGTAGGTGCTTCGGTCATACATGCCAGTGGGGGAGGGGGGCAGCTTAGAGGGATAGATATAGCCAACAAAGAAGCAGTGTTCTGTGAGCGATAGGATTCTCCTGCAGTGAGTGACTCACATCTCCTGGCAGCATGGACAGTCACAACTGCCATAGCAGGCCCACTCTAAGGACCAAGATGCCCTGTTCTGCCTCAGGCAAGGGAAGCTCCTTCACTATGAGGGGCACACACAGTGGCGTGCGTGCTGTGAGGCTGGGCCTAAAGCCACAGGTGTGCCTACACCTCCTCCATAATTGGGCTAACCTTGCTGCGGCTTCAGCTTTGTAGATGCACTGATCAAGGTCCGGAACAGGCACCACGACGTGGTCCCAACCATGGCCCAGGGCATCATTGAGTACAAGGATTTGGTTGCCGTCGACCCTGTCACCAACCAGAATCTCCAGTACTTTTTGGACAGGTTTTATATGAATCGCATCTCCACTCGAATGCTCATGAACCAACATAGTGAGTTTCTTGGCTTCCCTACTAGACTGATTCAGAACGGGGGACTTGGGAGGGAGACACCGAATTTTTCCTTTTCTAATGATTCGTCAAATGCTCTCCTTTCAACAGTTCTCATATTTAGTGACTCAAAGACAAGAAACCCAAGCCATATTGGAAGCATTGATCCCCACTGTGATGTGGTTGCTGTGATCCAAGGTACAAGACCTCTGACCTTGGGGAGAGAGATACTTCTTTCTGTCTTGTGACAGTTCAGCCCAGGGCACTTGAGTCAGAAGTGCTAGAGATGTTTGCCCTCTAGGCCACAATGGACATCAGGAAGCACAGAGCTTTAGACAGGAGGGCTGGGGAGATTTTCAAGTGTCTGAAGTCCCCAGGTGGCTCCTAATAATGGAGTCTTGTGGGATGTAATGGAGAGCCCCCCTCCCCCATTCTGATCCTGAAAATGAAGTGATGGACACTCTGTGTTGCAGATGCCTATGAGAGTGCCCGGATGCTTTGTGACCAGTATTACCTCGTTTCTCCTGAACTGAAGCTAATACAAGTGAATGGTAAGATGTAGAATGGACGCTCACCCCATGAGAGCGGTGACCCAAGCACAACCAGTCAGGGGTAGCCCAAAGGGGCCCCCTCCTTACCCTTCTCCCCTTGATTCCCCCCTGGCCATAGCCTCAGCTGGGAGAGCCCAGCTTTAGTCTAAGCACAAATACCTTTCCCAGTTACCTGGGGGAGGGCTCAGCTCTAGAGGAGATCAGCTAGCTATGTAGGTAATGTGACAGGTACCCACCTCTTTGAAGACTGAAGTCAGATCATGAGGGGGTTTAGCCTGTGGGTAGGCAAGCAGAGGTGGATGACTCCAGGCAAGCTCATGACCTTGAGTGCATTCAAAGGCACACGAGATTCTGGAACATTCAGGCACAAACCTGGATTCTGGAACATTGTCTGGAACTCAGGGGTCAGAGGCAAATGAGGCCAAAGTCCAGAGTTGGTAAGAAAGACTCATGTCTTTCCAGAGTATAAAAGAGGTTTTTTTTTCCTTCTTTGTACATTAGTCTGTTGGTGAAATTTATATCTGATCTGTATATGAAATTTAATATATGGCTTACAGGAAACTAACCAAGTCTTATATTTTGATATTGCAAATGAAAAATGAAAACATGGAACCAACCAGCATAGGGTTAGCATGTAACTTGTTTTCTTCTCTGTCTTGGTCTGCATAAAGGCAGGGTAGGGTAGTGTATAGGACTGGGCTTAGAGTCAGGACAGGTGGGGTTCATGTTCTGTCTCTGGTGGTTAGTTGTAGCGGTGTGACCCTGGGCAAGTCCCTTTTCACTGACATATAGTAGGTTCAGATATGCTCTGCTTTGCCAGAGGAATTTCCCAAGTTCAGAATTCTCAATGTGGACAAAGCTCTCTCTTAGTGTGTCTTTGGAATTTCCCCTGCCCACAGTGTTCAACCCACCACAGGAGGTCCAGTGCCTGGAGGCTCTGCCCAGCCCTGATTTTCTGGCCTCTGAATCTTCAGATAAGGAGCAGGTGCCTCATTCTGCTCTGGCCAGGGCATTGGACAAGTGAAACAATGCATCCTAGAGTGTATGAATACTCCATTTAGTGGGAATGGGTTTTATTCTTTTTAACTGAAGCCCTTCTTTTCCATTTCTCAGATGGTTTACTTTCTTCACAGGAAAGGTACCTGACCAGCCTATTCACATTGTCTATGTCCCCTCACACCTTCACCACATGCTATTTGAGCTCTTTAAGGTAAGGCATCCCACCACCTTTTAAGGCCTCTACTCCTGGATGTCCTGGGTACTCCTGAGTGCCTTCTTCCAGATGTTCTGCCCCTTGGTCCTCACCAATGCTGTCATGCCGTTCCCAGGATGGTGGATACCACTTCAGGGCCTTAGGGAACAGGCAGACTAGCCCAGAAACAATACTGCAGTCATCCATCCATCCATCCATCCATCCATCCATCCATCCATGCAACTATCCATCCACTCAACTACCCAACCATCCAGCCGTCCATTCACTCTCTCCTTCCACAAGGCACATTCCAAATGAGATACCTCATCCTTGCTCCAGATACTGGTCTCTGCGTGAGCTTTAAGGCCTTCCCTTTGGTCTAGGAAAATCTAATTCCTGATGTGGCAGGGTATGATCAGGTGTGGTCAGATAGATTCAGAGAAAATAGAAAACTTCCCAGCCACTGCCCCCCCTTACTGGTGGACAAGAAACTTAGGGACAAAGAAGCCTCTGCCTGGACCGAGTTAGTTTGGTGGTTTGTGCCTGGTTTACACCCCTGTACTTATCCTCTCCCTTGCTACCTCTGGGCACCTCTGGGCCTCATTGTATGTCCTGTGGAAAGAGTGGTCTAAGAGATCATTCTCTTACCCAGTGGGCATGTGCATGCATCAGGGCTTCCATGACAGTGAGTTTTGGCCCAGTGCCTTGAGCTGCCCACAGCAGAGACTATATCCACAGGAGGTAATCAGACCAGAAAAGTAAAAAATTCAGCCACTTGTTTTAGTTTATATTAGACCAAAAATATAAATAGGCTTGAATTCTTGCTCTCTCCCCTTCACTGAATTGAGCACAATAAATCACAGAGCTTAAGCTCTCCTAAGGCTGCTGAAGGGATCAGTTGATGGCCTGGACTGCTTCAGGGGCCCTTCCAGGAGCACACAAAACCTGGGATTTTTCTTCCTCAGCAATCATGTTTGTGCTTTTTTAAGGCAAATATTTAACTAGATCAAGTCATGCAAGGCTAACTCGAGTAAATTTGGGGATTTGTTGTTTTTACTGTGTAGTCTTTGGCTGTCAGGCCCTCTGTACACAGCAAGAGGAGAGGAGAGGAAAAGAAAGAGTGGGGAACATGCGCTATCCAAACACCTCCAGTCCTTGTGCATGAGCTTACAGCTAAAAAAGATTCACTGGCAGCCCGATAATTCTTTTCTATGATTAACCTCGTGAAATGCACCCAGGCAGAGTTCCCTGCTCACTCCACAGAAGAACACTTGCCCAGCTGTTTGTGAGACTATTTTAACTGTTAATGTCTCAGAAAGGGGTCCTCACCCTGCCCTTCCTTCCATTATGTTCCCTTCATTTTAAATGGAACAAAGCATCACAACGGATTAATGATACTGAATGTTGAGGTGGGAGCTTTGAGCCAGGAAATCTTGGGAGTTTCAAGGTCTCCTTGTGTTTCAACAATCCGGCTAGCAGCTGTTGTGGGGGGTGAAAGACCAACACAAGCCCAGCAACAAGAACACTGCCAGTACGCTGCAAAAGCACAGGTTCTTTTGATCTGCTTTAGTAAGGAAAGCAACATTAAGGGGTTGACAAGCTTACTTTTATCCACCATACAAATATCATTCACTTAGTTCAGGGGAAAAAACCAGCACCCTGAACTTCAGAGCAAAATACAAAGTACAAACATCAACAGACAGACCTTGTCTGATTCAAATCCCAATATATGTATTAAATATATGTTACTAGAGTTTAACAAAGCCTCAGCATCTGGGTTTACGAGCTGGAGGGCTCTTAGCTGCACCTGCCCAGAGTCTCGGCATCAACACCATCAGGAGTGAGGGCCTTGTGCAAATGGCTCTGTCTTCTCTTCTTAAAGCATCTCAGACGTCATCAAACATCTTCTGAATGACCAGAACTTAGGCTCCTATGATTGGCTCTGGAGTTAGCACCTCCCCTTAGTTAGCCCCACCTTGGGCCCCACCTTAGTTACCAATCCACACCCACATAGGTTTTACACCTAATAGGGGTTCAGGCCTGGGGCTTAGCACCTAGTAAGACTCAATGAAATACACTGAATTGCTCAAAGGAAACAAAAGCCAAACTCTTCAAGGGCACTGGTTGAACTAAATGCTAAGAGCCCTTTTTGCTTACCAACACACCTTGGTTGTCCCCCCAGAATGCCATGAGGGCAACAGTGGAGCACCAGGAAAGCCAGCCATCCCTCACACCCATTGAAGTGACTGTTGTTCTTGGAAATGAAGACCTGACCATCAAGGCAAGCAACCAGTCCTTTCTTTGGTGTTGGCGGGTGGGGGCCAAACCAAGTCAGTGACAAAATACTTACCAAAGGTTATGTTGGCCAAATGGCTCTGAAATGGTTGAAGGTGATTTTGGTCAGGGAGTAGGGGTTCTGATTCTGGGACATTGAGGGTTCACCTTTTTTTTTGGTACAGATTTCAGACCGAGGGGGTGGTGTTCCCCTGAGAATCATTGACCGTCTCTTCAGTTACACCTACACTACTGCCCCGACCCCTGTGATGGATAATTCCAGAAATGCTCCTTTGGTAAGAGGAATCTCTTGGGATGGGGGAGGGAGAGGGCTTTGATGAGCAAAGTCACAACTTAGGGCAGAAAGTGACTGAAGTTTCTCCAGTCCAACCCCTTCATTTTAGAGATGATTAGGAAGAAGGGCTGCAAAAAGAAAGAATCAGCCAACCAGAAGGATCAAGGAGATCTGAATGGGGAAGTGCTGGTGGGTGCCTGTGCTGAAGGAGAACACTGACCCTTATCTCCCAGCACTTTGGGAATGGTGGTCATCCAATCTCTCCAGGTGACTAAGACCCCTATCTCTTTCTCTTCCCCAACCCCAGGCTGGTTTTGGGTATGGCTTGCCAATTTCTCGTCTCTATGCCAAATACTTTCAAGGGGACCTGAATCTCTATTCGTTGTCAGGGTATGGAACGGACGCAATCATCTACTTAAAGGTACAGCTCACGGGAACTAGCATGTGAAAAATATCCCTAAACAATGACCTTCATCCTTTTAAAATGGAGGGGCAGTCACCTCCCCTAAACCAGGGACATGGCGCCCAGAGGCTTTTCATCTGTTCTAAGCTGAGCTGAGATCTCAGGTTGAGCTGTTTGTGTTGACACCCACTCCCTGTGAGGACATCCACATGTGACTCTGAATGTCCCTGGAAAGGCCAGACCTTCCAAGAGATCATGCTAATGATACTCGAGCTGAAAAACAGCATCTCCGGTTGCCCAAGGCCTGGATCTGACCCTGCCAGAAACTTATTGGAAGGACGTAGGGGTGCATTGTGGGTGTGAGGAGCCATCCATACTTCCTGGGTCAGTTCTGAAGGGGGCAGGGAGGAAGGCAACATTTCTCTACTTCTGATCAGCCCTTTTGGGATAAGGTCACAGTCCCAGGTGTGAATCCCTCATCAGTTAACAAATTGTAAATATCCACATCTGAACATCCACACTCCAGGATCCCAGCCAAGGCTTCCTCTAACCTAGCTCTCCCTCCCCAGTGCCTCCCACAGGCAACATCCCCTGGGAGAGGGAGTCCTTGGAGACCCAGGTACAGCCTGGGAGCCCTGGCTGGGGGGTGGGGGAGGGGGCTGGCTTGGCTGTCCAGCTCCTGGAGAGGCTGCCTCTCTGCTGGAGGCAGCCATGGGGAGCAGACAGCTCTTTTCACTCTCACTACTCTCACAGATCTTTTATTAATCATTCGTTGCATACAATGAATGAATGAAGACTTAGATGCTTATGTGTACACAGCACTGTTCTTAGCACTGGGGTTAATGGCACAGAAAAGCCACACAGTCAGGGAGCTTCTATTCTAATCAGGAGGCAATGGCAGGGAAGATTTCAGCCCTGTGGGTTGGGCTGCTCCTTCTTGCCATTCCCAAGAATAAAAACACAAGACTTGCACTCTAAGAATCCTGGAGTCCCTGCTAATGTGTGTGTCTTCCCCATGTTCAGGCGCTGTCTTCTGAGTCCATAGAAAAGCTCCCAGTGTTCAACAAATCGGCCTTCAAACACTACCAGGTAGGCCCAGACACTGGGGACTGGTGTACCCCGAGCAAAGAGCCAAGGAACCTCTCCAAGGAGAAGGTGGCCATGTGAGGAGGCTCAAACCAGGCTGTTCCAGAAAACTCGGGGCTTCCAAACTTTGGTGGGAACAAAAAACAAGCCCCATCTCGATCAGAATCCTGGTCAGAAGAGCTGGGCATGTGTGTGTGTGTGCACGAAGATGCAGCCCCGTGGACCTACTGCATGCAAGCTGTTTGTGTGGAGGACCTGGCAGGAAGCTACCAAGGTCCGGCTGGAGCAGTCCAGGAGGGTGCTCTCTGCCCCCATCCCTCCCTACCCCCAGGAGGAGAGGGTTGGGCACTGAGGGGTCCTAGACACCCCATTCAGGCTCCCATTCTCAGCACCAAGGTCAGCTCTGATACAGTGTTGGTTGTTGGAACCATGGGAGTGAGTAGGGTTTTACTATGGACTGTTAGATTCCACTGTTCCCCTGCTTACAGGCCATTCAGAAGACCATGAGTTAGGATCACATCCTTGGAAATGTACTTGTGTACTTTCACTATTGTATGGATAACCCCAAGAAAATAGATGGGCAGCCAAGTCCATACCAATGTAGGTGACCAAGAAACAAGTAAAACCTCTGTCCCCTAGCTTGTAGCCCAGGTACAGGAAAAGGTTGGAGGTGTTACTCCTCCAGCTGAAATTATTCCTGGTTCTCCTGGCTCAGCCAGTGGCTCAAGCACCTGCGTGGGCATGTCTCTTAAGTGTGGACACTTGCCCTAAGCAGGGTCAGGACATGTGGGAAAGTTGCTGTTTGTGGGAGAAGGCTGGAGGCCAGGACCACATGGAGAACCACAGCAGGACCTCAGCCCTTATTGGCCAGGTCAGAGATATGCGTATAATTAGGGCAGGGTAGCCTCACATGGAGGGGAAGGTTACACCTAGGGCCAATGTGTGGGTTTGAAAAGAGGAGGCTGGCAGTCCAAGGGTGTGGTGGGATGTTGGTGGATTAATTGGTGGGGAGTTGTATTTGTCAGGATGGGGAAGGTGGATAGAAGGGGAAGGAACTGAGAGTTCTCCCTCAGCCCATGACCCTGCTGGCCTATGTGCGTGTGGCCAGACAGTGGGCAAGGGAGCAGGGCTGGACCTTGGAAATGTAGCACAGTTGGGGGATGGAGTGAGTGCAGTCACAGAGGTGGGCCAGCCCAGTTTGGGGTCCTGCATCCTTGTTGGATGTGACGTTTCACTTTGGTGATGATTCCTTGTGGCTGCCAAGGGTGCCAGAAACAGTGTTTATCCTAGAGTTTGCATGAGGTCCTCCTAAAGTAATGGGCGGAGTTCTGGCCGGCACAGGCTCCCTTAGTCCCATGGTGCTAAGAGAATTGTGGCAGGGGGTGAGAGCGGATGGGGGATCCTTCCTGCCAGCATTGGCCTGGGGCTGGCCAGAACTGAGGGGGCAGGGCCAGTTCTACCCACCAGTGCCCTGAGATTTCAGCTTTATGTTGCCACCAAAGGGGGTTGGATGGCCTGCACTCTGTGACTGTGGCCCACACAACAGCAGTGAAGGGCCTCAGTCTGGGAGACTCTGACTGGCTGACCATACTGCAGGCCCAGGAATATGGTACAATTGTAAAGTTACTGCTGTGTGAATTAAACTTTGTACATAGAAACATGCCACTTTTTGTAATAAATATTTTTACTATGATAATTCCCATGAGTGTTCTCGTGTCCTGCATGGGGGATGCTGAAGTTATCTGGGTTAAAAGGAAATGAGTCTCTCATTGGCGATATGGAACATGGAAGTGATGTTTGCACCCATGCTCCCAGCTCAGACTCTGGGCCTGAGCTCCTGGACCATCTACCCCAGATTCCCAGCTACCAAACTTCCCTGTTTTGTGGGTGGCATCGTTGTTCCAAAGAATCCCACGGTCCATGTTTGTCATCACCAACACCTCATTCCCAAATGTCCAAAGCAGGGTTCCTCTTTTCCCCAAGCCCCTCCCTCCTCCAAATGCTTGATTCTGTCCTGCCCCCCCCACTTCCAGTCCCCCAGGGTCCCACCTTCAGAGTCATTCTAGACTCTTCCCTCACCCCCCACATTAGTTTCCAACTCCCCCACAGTTCTCACCTCTCTACCTTCTGTCACTCACATGGCGAGTACCCTAATTGAGACACTTGTTCCCTTATCTGTGGACTGCTGCACCCTCCCCCATCATCTCCTTGTCTCCAGTCTTTCCCTCCACATAGATGCCAGCATAGTATTTCTAAAGTCCAGGTCTGACCTTGACTCTCCCTCGCCCCACAATCTCAGTACAGCCCTCTGGGATAATCTAGAACATCCTCAGCCCTCCCAGCCTGTCTCCCACCTGCCTTTTGCATCATTTCGTCTTATCCCCATTCACACACCCGATGGTTCCCTCCAGATGGCCTGTCAGCCACCCTCTGTTGGATGCATGGCTTCCTCACCACCTCAGACCCCCTCCAGAGCTTGGACTGAATGCTACCCCTTGGAGGGAGGGCTTTTTCATTTACTCTGCCTCTGGTGTCCATGGTGCACTCTCCAGCTGAAGTTTGCTCTTGATGTTAAAGATCTTGAAAAGGCTAGAACATACAATGGAATTAAATAAAACTGAACACAAGTATCCAATGGGGAAGACATGGATAGATAACAGCTGACCTGAAAAAGACTTAGGGCTTCCAGTGGACCACAAGTTCAACCTGAATCAGAACAATGACATATCAGCCAAAAAAAATTGGCTTTGGGCTGCATTAGGAGGGACAGAGCTTCCCAGAACAGGGAGGGGACAGTCCCACTGTCCTCTTCCTTCATCAAACCTAATCTGCAGTTCAGATCAGTGTAGCACATGTTAAGGAGTGTCCAGGGGAGGGCAGCTAGAAGGGAGAAGGGTCAGGGGTCTATGTCACATGAGAATTGGCTTGAAGAAGCTAGGTATGTGTAGCCTGGTACCCGCCAGACATTTATCTCGGCTCCTACTGAGTCCTGCATGACCAGTGATCAGGGTGCTGGCAGATGGGCCCCAAGAGAGCCTAGGAACTGTCCCTCCAAGGAGCTGTGGCTTCCTTGTGGTTATTCATAGTGAGACTGTCAATGTAGACCAGGTCCAGCTCCACCAGGAGTGTATCAACTCAACACCAGACATTTATTAAGCACCACCTATGCGCCAAGCACTGAGCCAGGTTCTGGGGATGCACAAATGAGGGGGCCAGACATTCTACAGTCACCTGGATCACTGGACAGAAATCACACCTCAAGAGCAATTAGGTCAGTGTTTGGAGACAGTCTGAAAACTTGGGCCCTCAGATGCCTCTGCCCATTTTCCTGTGGCTCTATCACAGACACCATGGAAACAGATCCAGGGGCCATGAAGGACTTAGGCCCACTTCCTGGTGTTGGGGAGAAGCCCCACCTTTCTTATTAAGGGCCTACCTGCTGGTGATGAGCCTTCTGTCCCTGCCTGGGCAGACCCAATGCATCACATCAATGGAGCCCCTGGGAACCCAGGATCCCTTCCATGCCTGAGGTGAAGCAGAGAGAAGGGCCCCATCAGGAGCACAAGAGAGAAGCTTGGTAAGTGTCCATGTCCACTGGTAGGAGATATGGTGTGTTGAGTGATGTGGGATGGCCCCCATGAACACAGAAGGACCCAGAGGAGCAGAGCATACCCTGGGGAGACACATATATAGAGAAATCCCTGGCCCTAGGAGTCCTTCTCACTCTTTGAGAAGTCCCCATTACATTCAATTTGGGGAGAGGGATCAGTTATGTACGAGTGGCTCCCTTGTTCAGCCAAGCTAATCCATTAAAGGTAAAGTTTCTCAGTCATTGGGACAGTCCACTGCTTGTTGAGGTCAAGTGGGTGCTGGGTGCTGCACTGTCCCTTCCCCAAACCTGGCTACTGCTGCTGCTGCATCCAAGATTCTGGTTGTTTGTGGGACCCCAAAGAGCTTTGATGGAGCTCCTTGTCTTCACTGGTCAACAAAGTCACCCTCTAAAAGCAAAAAAAGCAGCATGAGAGAAACAGAGGTGCTATGGACACCTGGCAGCTGAGTGGAAGAGGGGGGCCTGCCTCTCCTGCCCTGGGCAGCACACACAAGGCCTCCTTATGCCACAGTTTTGGGAGGGGGAGAGGCAGAGACAGAGAGAGAAACAGAAGAATAGAGACAGAGAGAAGAAGGCAGAAAGTCAGGGAGAGAGAGACAGAGACAGAGAGAGGAAGGGAGATAAACAGAAAGAGGGGGACAGAGACAGCAAGGAGGAGGAGAATGACAGGGAAGGAGGGAGAGACAAAAAGATGAAGGGAGAAACAGAGATAGAGACAGATGGTGATAGAGAGACAGAGAGAGGAAGGGGGAGGAGGGAGAAACAGACAAGGGACAGAGAGAAGAAACCAGGCCTCCTCTGAAGTGAGGGGATTAGCCCCTCTGTTACACGACCAGACCAGCCTCTCCAAACCTTCCCTTGCTGGATTAGAAGCCCGGAGAAACTGCCTTCCCAGGCTTTGTATAATCCATCAGGAAGAGAGAACCCAAGCATGCTCTAAGGACTGAAAATTCATTCATTATATAAATAAATGCAAATATACATGTATATATACACACAGAGAATAACTACAAGGTAATATGGAGCAGGGGAGAGACTAGGAGCCAGGAAAGGGGGAGGATGGATTCTATGGGATGGAGGAGACGACAGGAAGGATGGAGGAGAGCCTGTCAGGTGAAGGGGAGCCCAGAGCAAAGGCGTGGAGAAAGTTTCATGTGAGAGAAATGGCCAGATAGTTCATTTTACCACAGCCTAGAGTATGAGGAAAGAAGTCTGGAGTAGTAGAATACACTTCATTTGGACAGGTTTTAAATACGAAAAAAGAGTTTGTATTTGAATCTGTTGAGTGTGTGTATGTGTGTGTGTCGGGGGAGGTGGCATGGTCAGACCTGAGCTTTGGGAAGATCACATTGGCACCTTGAGAGGGAGCTAGACTGGAGTGGGTAGAGGCCTGAGGCAGAGAGACCAAGGAGAAGGCTACTGCAGTCATCCAGGTAGGAGCCAATGACGGTAGCTATGAGCAGAGAGGAGGAGCTGGTTGGGAAAGCTGGTGAAGTCTTGGCAGGGCTGGAGGCACAGATTTGGGAATCTGAATAGAGGTGATGGTTGAACTTGGGGGAAGGAGAGACTGATGAGTGGCATGCCAAGAGAGAAGGTAGAGCCAGAAGAGGAGAGTGCAGAGACCCACTCTTGGGGTTCCTTATTTAAGGGGGTCAGACAAGAGGGCCAGAGAGGGGGAGTGTCTGGAGAGGGTGAAGGAGAGCCACGGAGCAGTGGCACCTCCGAAGCTGAGGAGAGGGCCCAGTCGGGGGATGGGCAGCAGTGTCCAAAGGTGTGAGGAGGGAAAACAGGGAGGACAGAAGATCTGGGGGGAGACAGTTCAGGATGACCCTGGAGCTCACTGGGTGAGGGTGTGGCACAGCTGGCACTGGCTCAGGTTCCTGTCACCATCCCACCCATGCTCAAAGCTGTCCTGGGTCCGTGTCCGGAACCCAGGGCTCTGGAATGTGGATGAAAAAAAAAAACCCGTGAAAAGAGAGTCCCAGGACCAGATGTGGGGAGCCCCTGCAAGGCCACGGGCTCCTGCTACCCGAAGCTGTTCACTCCTGCAGGAAAGGCCCCGAACAAGGGCTGGATTCCTTGCCCTGGCCCTTGGCCTCGGCAGCTGTTTTCACATCAGACTGGTGAGGCCAGTGACATGGCGGTTGTCCACAGCGTCTAATGCCACTTTGTGCCAGGAAGATGTGTTCCCCCGTGCTGGAAAGGCCCGAGGCTGCTCTCTGAGGGCCAGTCCAGCTGAGGAGGGAGAACCCCGACTTCCACAGGTCATTACGCCGCGGATCCTTTGGCTGTGGCAGCCGAAGAAGCCAGGAATGATCACAGACCGACAGCCACTTGGGCAGTGATGAGGCACGTACCGGGACACGAGGGGCCGGCCGGCAGTCCCAACGCTTGAGGAACCTCTTCAAGCGTCGACCTCACGGAAGGTCCCCTGAAGGTGGCTTCTCTTCCAGCCACCGGAAAGCGGACGCATCACTGGGAAAAGTCAGCCACGAAAGAGTGATCTGGCACCGGAAGACAAAGCTTGTTGCAGCTCCTGGAACGGCCAATGCCCACGTTCGCTCGGGAGCGGCCCAGGCTTAGCTTCACTTCGAGGGGCGGGAGGGCTGGGCAGCGCACCCCTGAACACACACAACATCACGACAAGCGATCTTCCAGACTCTTCAGGAAGCCCTCCAGGGAGGAAGAACCCACCCCTCTCAGAGACCGTCCCGGCCGCCAATTTCTGCCAGTCCTCGTTCTTTGTCCCCACTGGGACCTCCAGGCCCTCGGACCCTGCCGGCCCCGCCAGATCATCTCCCATCTCTGGCCTCCCTCCCCTCCCTTCACTGGCGAACCTACAGCCCGATGGCTCAAACGGGCACTGCCAGTGTCCATGAATCCCTTGTCCCCTTGCCCTGGCACACCATGGCCACTGGGCCTCCTGAGATATGTCAGCTGGTCCCAGCCCACCCATTCAGCTTTGTAGCAGCCTTTGGATTCTTCCCTGAGTGCCAATCATGCTCTTGGCAGCTGCTCTTCCAAACCTCCTCCTCTTCCCCTTTCTCCTCTTCTTGCTCTTCCTCCCCTCCTCTTTCTCCATTTCTTCTCTTCCTCCTCCTCTTCTTCCTCCCCTCCTCCTTCTCCTCCTCCTCTTCCTTCTCCTCCTCCTCTTCCTTTTCCTCCTCCTCCTCTCCTCCTCCTCCTCTTCTTCCTCCTTCTCTTTCCTCTTCCTCCTCCCCTCCTCCTTTTTCTCCTCTTCCTCTCCTTTCTCTTCCTCTCCCCCTCTTCCTTCTCCTTTTCTTCTTTCTCCTCCCCTCCTCCTCACTCTCTTCCTGTCCTTCTCCTCATTCCCTCCTCTTCCTCCCCCTCTCCACCTCTCAAGAGAAGGTGGGACCAATTGCCCAGAGGCATCTAATGCAGGTTTCCTCCTCTCCTCTCCTCCCAACCCTCCATGACTGCTCTTCCTCATGGCCCCCTTTTCCTCCTCTTCTGGTTCTGGCTCTGATGTAGAGATGACTCTCCTCCTTGCTAAGGCCAACCCTTCATCTTTATTCTTGATGCCATCCTCTCTGGTCCCTTCCAAGAGCCTTTTCCCTCACTCATTTCCTTTTTTTCAGTCTCTCCTTATCCACATTATCTCCTTATTCCACATTATGCACTCTCCTTATCCACACTCCCCATCAACATGGACAGGTCTCCTCTCCACTTCCCTCCCTTCCCTTGAACCCCACCCCTCCAACCTCCAATTCATCCTTGATCTCCTCCCTTCCATAGCAAAGCTCCAGGGAAGGGGCATGTACATTCATGGCCTCCATTTTCTCTCTCCCCCCCACCCCACAACTTCCCAGTCTCTGACTTCACTCAGCTGAACCTAAAGGTCTGTTAATAGCTAACTACACTGGCATCTTCTCTGTCCTGTTCTTCTTGACCTGCATGTCACCTGTCCCTGGACGCCCTCTTTGGGGGGTGGAGGGGGTTTATGTCACTGCTCTCTCTCAGCTCTCCTCCTGCCTATCTGACCTCTCCTTGGGCCCCTTGTTGGGAAGTCACCATTCTCTTCTCACCCACTAAGTGTGCAAAAATTCCGAGGCTCTACTCTAGGCTTTCTATTGCCCCTTGGTGATAGTCTTATTATGTTGTACTGAAAGGATATTCTCTCCCTTGGAAACCTCATCAGCTCCAATGGATTCAATTAATGTTTCTAGGCAGATGACCCCGGACATCTGTGGACAGCCAGAGTCTCACTTCTGGGCTCCAGTCCTATGTATATCCCTGCCTGGGAGCATCTCCCTCTAGATGGGCCCCAGCTTCCTCGAATCAGGACCTCGGAAGCTGAACTCATTCTCTCTTCCCCAGTCTCCCTTCCCAGCCAGTTCCTTCTTCAGATTCCTCTCTGGGCACTACATGCAGTGTTTCCTCCTCCAAAGCTTCCCCCCTTCAGAATCATCCCTGACTCACCTCTTCCACAGCCTTACCAATCTGAGTGCCATCATGCCTCTTAATCATGGCAGGGTATAGCAGACTGCAGGGTGTCTTGGGGAGGGGGGAGGGGAGAGATGGGGAGAAAGATTTAAAACTTAAAATCTTATGGAAGTGAATGTTGAAAACTGAAAGTAAATTAATTATTTAAGAACCTGAAAAACGAATGGCAGTGATGAGATGATAACGTTAAGATTTGCAGCTGTGTGTCGTGCCCCTCAATCTTTCTCTCCCTGTATTGGAAATCAAGATGGGCTCTTAGCACTAATGCAACCAAGTGGCCTTGAAGAGTTTGGCCTTTATTTCCCTGATTAAATTAGGAGTCCTTGGTGACCTCCTTGCCTCAAGGGAAAGCCTAGTTTACATGGGTTTGAGTGACATGTTTGTGACATCAGAGGCTTTTAGACCACGTGGGTTTGTCACATTTTTGTGCTGCTTTTAGGTCACGTGGGTGAGTCGCATGTGTGACTCATCTTTGACCCTGAACAAGATATAAACCCAGAGGTTGGCTTTCTCTCTTGGAGCTCTGAGCCACAGCTGTGGTGACTCTGGGCCAGCTGTTGTTATGAGCTCTGCAGCTTTGGAGAAAACTCAGATGTTGATGCTTCTCTGGTAACTGTATATTGTGATTTTGTCAGATGGAAATCTATCTTTTGATTCATGTTTATTTGCCGTGTTTGTATTTGCTCTGAAGCTCAGGGTGCTGGCTCTTCCCCCTGAGCTGAATGAATGATATTTTTATGTTGGATGAAAGTAAGATTGTTAACCCCTTAACATTGCTTTACTTAGTAAAGCAGATCGAAAGAACCTGGGCTGGCAGCTTTCTGTGTGCTGGTTGTTGGTGGGTCTTACATCTCTACAGCAGCTGCTAGCTGAATTGTTGCCACACCCCCCTCCCCATTCCCTGGCCCCTGGGCTGTTGTGACAACCCTTACTTGGTCTCTTCCCTCTCTCTATCCTCTACCTGGCTGCTAAAGGGATTTTCTGACCCTTTCACATCCCTACAAAGAAACCTTTGGTGGCTCCGGGACAGGTGAGACCGAGGCTCCGGAAGGGTCAGGATTTGACTTGAGGTCTTTGCAGGGCTCTACCCTGCAAAGCACCAATACCCCAGTGCTTTCTGCAGGCTCAAAGGTAGATGAGCCAAAGGGTGGGGGATGGACCCCAGGGGGACATGAGGAGGTCCCAGAATGGTTCTGAGAAGGTGTGAACCATAAATCCCTCCTGATATGTAAGATAACAACATGTGGTCTCAGAGGAGGCATCCAGTGCTTGACCTGGGGCCATGGACCTGGGCTCAGGGTGAGGTGGTGGCGATGTCAGGGCTTGCTTCTCCTCCCCATTATTGACCACCGGGATGAGGGAGTGTAAGGTTAATAGGGAATAAGATCTTCCCCATCCATTAATAGACCTCATGTGGAGCCCATCAAGGGAAGCTTGCTTGCTTGCAGGAAGGCTTACACATGTTTTGTTAATGTCTAATTAGGCACTGAGCCTAAAGAGTATATATTCTGAGAGGTGAGCTTTTGCTTTGGGGGCTCACTTATGAGAAAGATGTTGTGATTCCCTGGTTGAGATTCTGAGGGGCCATATGTTCAGAGCTCCCCCACTCCTCAGAGGTAAAGGCTCTCTTGATTCAGTGGTGGATGTAAAGCTTTGACTCAGGCAGTGCAACCCTGTCTGTTGGTCTTCATTTTTCTTCTCTGTATTTTTTCTGTTTAACTAAAAGACTGTTGACCCCTGAAACAGCTGTCTTTCCTAGTAAATCAGATAAAAGAACCTGTACCAGCAGCCAGCCTAGGTATGCCAGTGTGGTTGCCATTACAGGGAGGATCACCAGTGTTGGGGCAGGGGGTGGATACTACCAATTATGGCACCTTCTGAAGGGGGGCCACAGGCAGGAGGAAGACCAAGGCAGCATGGCCTGAAGAGTAGCTTAGAGTCCCCCCTTCCTCAAGGGCCTTGCCAGTCCTTAATCTTCATGTCTTTGCTAGGAGGTGAGCCCTCCTTTGTCCTGCCTAGAGCCTGCTTGTACCTGGCTGTTTGCCTGGTATCTCCCCCATCAGACTGGGAGCTCCCTGAGGCCAGGGACCTCCAGCACCTGGCAGCACAGGGCCTGGCATAAGTAGGCACTTAGCAGGTGAGCACACAGTAGGCACTTAGTAGGCAAGGCTGATTAACCTGAATCAACAAGTTCCTCGGAAGGAGGTCACTTCAGCTCAAAAAGCCAAAAACCAGTTTCTCTCCCACCTTTGCCACCCCTGGTCTAGTTTCAAACAACCTGTGGACCTGGAACAGAGGCTACTTCCAGGAGCCTGAGGGATGGGGGGAGGGCGCCACACTTCCGGGGGCCCTGGGCCTCCTGGCTGGGGTGGATGGGCCTCTAAGAGCTGAGCTCACCCTGGCCCTTGGCCTCCCACCAGAGGAGCCCTGCCTGGTGTCTAGAGGTTCAAGCTGCTTTTCACAACAAGGGCAAAACAACTCCAGTGGTCAGGAAGGAGGGAGGCCTGAGCCCGCTAACTTGAGCCCCCCAACAGCTGTCCTCAGAAGCTGGGCATAGGCACACCAGCTTCCAGGGCAGAGGGGGAAGGCCATGGCCACCCCGCCCCTTCTTGGAATGGTCCTGCTCTCGAATCTCTGGCAGCTTCCCAGAGAGGACGACCTGTTCCCTGCTGAGTGGATCCAGGGCCTGGTAAACATGTTTATGAGTGCAGCCATCGGGGCTGAGTCACAGAGCAGAGTCAGCCATCCCTCTCGGAGCTGCCCCTGCAGGGTCCTAGCTGCTGGCCTCCAGGACCCAACCCCCTACCCTGGTGGGTCCAGGAGCCCTCCTGGCTCCCTCCTGGCTCCCTCCTGCTGTCCTGGGGCCTAGGTTTAAATATAGAGATCCTGGTTCTGTTGCCAGTCTCTACACTGCCATCTCGGGGGAGGCCTTCCTGAAATGGTGATGGCTCCCCACACAAGGCACCTGAAAAGACCATGAAAGGAGAGGAAAAAATGAATGACTCATACCCTGGGCCTGCTGACCATCCTGCAGGAGGAGGTTCAGGATGTGCCTGTCACAGGCCTAGTGGCCGGAAGAGAACAGGGACCTAACCCCCTCCCCCCGCCCTCTACCCCTGACAGTTGGATGGGGGCAACCCTGGCACAGCTTCACTAACCTCATACTGACTTCCAAATGAAGCCAAGACAGTTCAAGGCCAGTTTCCTCATCTATATATTATATATAGATCTATATTATTATATATAAATGAACAGGTTGGGTTAGTGGAGGGTCTCTGAGGTCATTCCCTACCCTAATGGTCCCTGACCCTCAGAAGCCCCTCCAGCCTCTCCCTAAACAGAGCATCCCTGGGGCCTCAGGGGCAGCAAGCACAGGCTTCCTGTGCAGGGGAACTCTCAGCTTCAAGGGTCCCAGGCCCCGTGGCCTGCCACTGTCTCCCTATGGACCCCCAGAAGGCCTTGGGGTGATGAGAAAAAAATCAAGGGCCAAGGAGACCCCAAGAAAGTGCCTTCCCCTGATATTCTGTGTTTCTGATGCTCGCTCTCCTGACCTATGGCAGAGGCAGTTTTGAAGGAAGCCAAGGCCCAGCTCTGCCTGCCCCGTGCCCCAGCCCCAGCTTGTACTCATGGCAGTGGCCAATGGGCCTGACTCATGATACAAGTTTAGGGTTAGAGCCTCAGATCAGACCTCCAGGATGAGACCACCACCTCTCTTTTCTGTCAAAGGACAGACTCACAGAACCCCACAGCTGGCCATGAGTCAGGAAAGCTCCTCACACTTATGAAATCCTCTCTTCCAACCCATTCCCCCAAAGGAACCACCAAAACTGGCCTGTTGGCTGGAGCAGCCGGGGGCTTGTGCCAAGGGGTGAGGAGCTGGGAGTGAGGAGCCCTGGGCAGGAGGCTGGCCCCAGCGCTTGCTGGCACTCACTGAACCTTAATGAGCCGTGTTTTCTCAACTGAAAAATGGGGTTGATGGCCACTTTGACAGCTCAGAGGGTTCTTAGGAGGGACCGGGGAGGGGGGGGCTTTCTGTGTGCCTGAATGGCCCAGCAGACAGATAGCCCCTTATTGCAAAGGAGGGCAAGGTCCAGTGGACCAAAAAGCATTATGCAACTGTGAGGCATTATTCTTGAGAATTTGACCAGAAAGTCCTGGGTGCTTCCCACAGAGACAGACCGTGTGCTCTTGGCCATGGGGACAGCAACAGAGGCAGACTCCCCTAGGAAGATGGCTGAGCCTAGACATGGACAGCTCAGACAGTGCAGGAGCCCTGGGTACTGCAGAGCCCCAGGCCGGAGGGGGCATCCTTGGCCTCAGAAGCTCTGCCCTCTCCCTCCCATTTCCCATTTTCACCCCACCCTCTGCTCACATCTCCAAAATGATGCTCTTTCCTTGTCTTCCCCGTGGCCTTCACAGTTGGGACCAAAGACCCAGGGCAGGAAATAGCAGCAAATGATTGTTTCTAGGTGAGGGTAGAGATCGGTGCCAAGGGGGTACAGCAGTGTTCATGGTAAGCCCCTACAGCAGTTTCTCAATGGATCTGTCCCTACCCAGGGCAGAACAGAGACCTCACCCCTCCTTCCATGGGCCTCCAGCAAGGGCTAGGCTAGGCTGGCCTGATTATTTAGGGTCTGTAGAAGACCAGGAGGTGTTGGTACCTGGTTTAGGAGCTGGGCTCAGACAGGCCAGGCCAGGCCAGAGAGCCTTCAGGGCCCAGGGCTCAGGCAGCTCCCTGCCCACTCTCTAACACCATCTCTGATCCTCGGGGTCCTTCTCATTCACCCTCTTCCTCCTAGGACAGAGTGCACACAAAAGACAGAGATGAGAAAGTGAACAGAAGTGGGCAGGGGAGGTTCAGTGACCCTGAGCAAGCTGCCCTCTCTCTGGGCCTAACAGAAGGGATAGAGCCAACAATCTTGAACATTTGTGCAAAGCTGGTTTCCTTCCAGAAAGAAAAGGAAGGCTTAGTAGTCGGAGGTCTGAGAGTGGTCCCGGGCAGACTGGAGCTTGGAAATGCCTTCAACTCTGATATCAGACCCCTGGTCAGAGCAGGGAAAACCCAGTCCTCACAGTGAATCCATCCTGCCAGGGGCAGGGCCCCAGGATCCCAGTGGGAGGGGAGCCCATCCATTGACTGCCCGTGGACACTAGACACTAGACAAATCGCTCATCTGGACAGGATGCTGGCCAAGGTTCAGAGAAAGGGGGTGGGGAGCGAGAGGTAGGTGCTAAAGGAGCCCTCTGCCCAGATCCCCCTGCCTACAGCATCAGCCAGGGAAGCCCTGCCCATAGGGATGGAACCCACCCAGCGAGCCAAGAGCATTAGAGGCCGGATCTCACACTAGTGGGGCTGGGCAATTCTCCGGCGATGCGCCCACCGAGATGAGTCTGGTTGTCTTATGATGCTCCAGGGGGCAAGGCACAGAGAGGTCTCATGGGCTTCCAGAGAGGGTCTGCCAGGCTAGAGCAAGCCTGGTATCCTTTGTATGTAGCCAGAGAGGGTGGAATAATAAGTAAGCAGGACATCTCCTCAGGGGCAGCCAGGTGATACAGAGGGCACAGGACCAGGTCAGGAATTAAGAAAACCTGGGTTCAAACCCGGCCTCAGGTAACTTGCTAGTTGTGTGGCCCTGGGCAAGTCATTTGACCAATGTTTGCTTCAGTTTCCTCATCTTTAAATTGGGGTTAATGATAGCACCTACCTCCCAGGGTTGTTGTGAGGATTCAATCAATTGCAAAGCACTTTGCAGCTCTATAAATAAATAAACAAAGGAAGGAAGGAAGGGGGGAAGAAAGGAAGGAAGGAAGGAAGGAAGGAAGGAAGGAAGGAAGGAAGGAAGGAAGGAAGGAAGGAAGGAAGGAAGGAAGGAAGGGAGAGAGAGAGAGGGAGGAAGGAAGGGAGGGAGGGAGGAAGGACCTTATAAATGCTGGAGGGCCCAATAAAGGCTGGTTTGTCACTTTTTGGCTGAGTTGAAAGGGGGCTTCCTTTTCCAGTAGAGCCTTAGTTATGTGGCTGCTGGGGTCCCTCCAACCCTGAAATTCCGGGCTTACCAGGGTCTATCTGAGCAGCAGCAGGAAGCAAGAGGGCCGACCTTCAGGGACTGGCAGCCACAAGGGGGCAGGAGGGGCTCCCACAAATGCTAGCTGTCAAGGCTGAATGCAGAAACAAAGCATCCAGAGAGGCAGATGAGCAGCAGAGAGGCAGGGCAGTGTCTGGGCTGTGCCAAGGGTGGACAGCCAGGCCCTGCCAATAAGCCAGAGAGCTGTGAGAGGCAGACAAGAGGACCCTAGGAGGAAAGGTTCCCCAGTGGCAACCGGACAAGGCGGTAGCTCTGAAGCCCCCTCCTCCTTCCACTGCAGACCCCAGCTCTTCCCAGATTTGCTTGAGGAGGAAGCCTCAAAGCTTTGCCTCAGGCACCTAGGACCCCAAAAAAGCCCACTGAGGTGTACGGCAGGCCTCCCATTCTTCCCTCTGCTTTCTGTCCTCCTGATGTGGTCTCTTGGTAGGGGGCATTGGAGCAGGATGCCGTTTTTCTTCCTGTACAAACTGAACCCAAGGAGTGTGTGATACAGAGTGCAGTGGGATTCTCATTACCACAGAAATATCTCATTGGAAGAGACACCTGTACCAGTGGCCTCTGTAATACTGCTAACAGTCCACTCCAGCCTTTGGTGAAGGCTTCCCCCTAACTTTAACCCCTGCCTCCCACTTTGGGAGGGTTCTGCTTCTTGTATCCCATCCAAACCTCCCCTTTGCAGCCCCCCACCCCCAGCCCTGGTTTTGCCCCCAAAAAGAGCAAGTCCATCTATCCACTCTGCCATCCCCAAGTCCTCTTCTCTCCAGGCCAAATACTCTGGGCCTCCTTATCTTCATATGACTGGCTTAAAGGCCTCTCACTGTCCTGGTGGCCATCTCTCAGATGGAGGTTCTCCTCTTACCACTGGGGTACCTGACCAGATCTGGACCCAGTGTTCCCTATCTGGTCTGACCGGTCAGAGGACCAGGGACTTCCCCCCCATCCCCCCGCCCCATTCCTGCCTCTCCACCTAAGCCCTCCTGGCTGTCCCCTTCTCACCTGCTGACTCATGTGGAGCTTTGGGCCAACTACAACATAATCTCATTATTGACAAGGGCAAAGAATGAACCATTTGGCAAGGCCATCGACCTGCCCCTGAGAGACCTTAGGGGAGGATTCTGATCTCTGCTCGCCTCCGAGAACTCTATGTCCTGCCTTCTTTATCTCGCCAAGGTCCAGGCGTGCCATTAACACCCTCTTGTATTAACTGCTTTGAAATCCCTGAAGTATGGTGTTCATTCCACTCAGAATGAGGACCATGGCATTTATTCAAACCACTGCCTCCCAGAGACAGAATCCCAGAACCTGGAAGGGACCTCAGCAGCCCCCTAGTCCAGCCCCTACAGGAAAGGAGTCCTCCCTATGATGCGCCCAGCCAACAATTGGTTGTTCAGCCTGATCTAGGACCTCCCAAGGCAGTGCCTTCCACTTTGGGATCACTCTCATCTCTGGGAGCCAAACTGGCCTCCTGGCAAGTTTCCATGCTGCTCTGCGGCAGAGCAGAACATTGCAGCCCTTCTTCCAGAGGACGGCCAGCCTCCCAGTGTGTGTCTTGGCCTCCCTGCGTATCCTGGGCTCAGGAGCTGGTGAAGGAGGCTCAGTAGATGATCCCCTCAGGCTCAAGAAGCAGGTAGTTCTTCAAAGGCAAAGGCAAGGGCAGGAGTGGGATGATCTTGTGGCATCTGCTGAGCAGGATCCTCCGCACTGCACACCTGGCCAGGTGCATGAGGGACCTCGGGGTGTTGCTGCAGATGGTGAAGAGAGAGTGGTAGAAGTCCCAGTGCCTCTGTGAGAGACCACACAAAGGAGACTGGTCAGAGCCCAGCCACCCTGGCCACCCCAGTACCTGAGGCCCATTGTCTTCCTTTTTCTCCAGCAACCTTGCCCTCAAGGGACCCGTGAGGGTGGGGCAACATGGCATGGCTTCCACAGTCCTCAAAGGAAGGGAGGCCACCATGCCTCTGTCCACCCAGCCCCAGAGCCTGCTCAGGAGCACAGGGTCAGCCAAAGGAGTGACTGTCCAGAAGGCTGGGCTGTGAGCCTGGCTCTGCCCTCAAGCCCTGAATGACCTACAGGAGAGTATCTAAACATTCAGAATTCTTCTCAGATACCCAGGGGGCACAGAGGGGATTCTGAGCTCTCCAGCCAGGTTGGAAAGGTGTCGATAATGGCCTGGACAAGAGCAGTCCAGTTGGGGATGCCCAGCCTAGACCTAGGCGGTGGCTCACAGCCACAGGCTTGGGCATAGATGTGGAGTGGGCCTCTGGAGCGGGCATCCTGAGCTCATATGATGTCACAGATAAATAAGGTCAGGGCCCCTCGACAGCGGGATGCTTGCCTTCCCAAGGCCTCCTCCATAACATACTTCTGCCTGCTTACTCTCTCTCCCCATCTCAGGAGAGATGGCCATAAACATGGCAGTCCTGGGTCAGCTGGGTTCCAAGGCTGGGTGGGTGTTTTCTCCTGCTCCAGAAGGTCTCCTAAGGGCTTCGACCAGCCCTGCTTACCTGGCCCACCCTTTTTCTCATGGGCTATCCAGGGGTCCTAGCGGGGACCCATAGTCAGAGGGGCCCAGGATTCCCATCACCCCCTCACCTGCAGGCTATCCTCTGGAATAGCCTTCTTCCACTTGGGCGTCCACACGATGTGCTCATAGGCATTGACAACCACCTCAACCGCTAGAGGGCAGGCGTGGCAGGACTCTAACACCTGTGCGACGGTACCAGAAGATGAAAGCTCCCTCATCAATGTGCAAACATGCCAGTCAGTCAGTCAACAAGCATTTATTAAACTCTTGCTATGTGGCAACCGCTGTGTTCAGAACAGAGACCAACAAGGAGGCGATTCTTTCTCACAAAGAGCTTACACTGTCCCTGAGGAGGCAAGGACAACCAGCCTCCGTAGTAACTATTCCTCTGGAGAAGGGGCTGGCCATCCCCACCCAACTGTCAGTGTCAATCAACTGTCAGTCACAGGGCAGGCAAGCCAGCCAGGCACCCTGAGGGAGAAGCAGGAAGCGGCATGTGCCAGGCAGCCATTATCTTCCTTCCCTCTCATCCTCTGATAAAGACAGCCCAGGACCCCCAAGAGCCCGGGTACAGTGATGCCTCCAGATCAGTCCAGCCCCCACAGTCACCGTCCAAGGGAAAAAACTCCTATGGAGGTGTGACCTGGAAGCTTCCTCTGCAGGGGCTGCAGCCCCCCTTCCTCAACAGCCCCAGCTACTGCACACCCAGTGGAGAGAGCTCTGCCCTCCCAAGGAGCTGCTGGATGGTTCGGAAACAGGTGGGGTTTTATCTGCGGAAATGACACTAAAGACCATTTGATGCTCTGGCTCTGCCCAAGTGACCCAAGGACCATCGGAGGTCCCATCTGACATGCAGCTAAAACCTGGCATGTGTTTGCTGTCTCTCCATTAGATTATGAGCTCTCTGGGAGCCGGGACACCCTGGGTTCTCTATTCAGATCCCCAGAACTTGGCACAGTGCCTGGTACATAGATGGCACCTGATGAATGCCTTTCATTCAGTCGCTCACTCACTCATTCATTCACTCACTCATTCATTCATTTGTTCATTTACTCATTCATTCATTCATTTACTCATTTGTTCATGCATTCATTCATTCACTCACTCATCTACTCATTCATGCATTCATGCATTCACTCATTCATTTACTCACTCATTCATTAGCTCACTTATTCACTCACTCACTAATTTACTCATTCATTCACTCATTCATTCACTCATTCATTCTCTCACTCATTTATTCATTCATTCACTCATTCATTTACTCACTCACTAATTCATTTACTCACTCCATTCATTCACTCATTCATTTACTCACTAATTTACTCATTCATTCACTCATTCATTCATTTACTCATTTATTCATGCATTCAATCATTTACTCATTTGTTAATTTACTCATTCATTCACTCACTCATTCATTCACTCACTCATTCATTCACTCATTCATTCATTCACTCACTCATTTACTGAGAGTTGGCTCTTTGTGAGGAGATATTTGGTATACAAATAACAGTGACCCTGCCTTTGTGGGGCTCCTGGTCTTGGATCTAGGCAGGTGATGGACTACTCCTGGGAAAGAGATACCCTGGCTGGGCTCACCCAGCCCCCTGGGCTGGAAGGCTTATTGTTACAAGACTTTGCCATCACTGGAAAGTTAGCCATAAATTCTATTATTTTTGTGCATGACTTGAAACAACAAAGTTCCCAAGAAGGCCAATGAGTCTTCTGAGACAAGGTAGAGGGTAGTGCTGATGTAGCAAGGCTGAGACCCTTAAGTGTTTGTGTGTAGAGAAGGGACAGCCAATCTCTGGTGCTATTTTGAGACTCCAAATGCCCCATTGAACCATCAGCACTTACTCAATGCCCACTGTGTCCACTTCAGTCTCAGAAGAGGCCTAGGATTGTGTGTGCTTCTTTTGGGGTGGCCCCCCAGAGGGGGCCATTGGGGAAGCTTGGACAGTTTTATCCCCAGTGTAGACTACTGACCATCTGGATGGAAAGAGGAAATGGGTGAGAGATTGCCATGGGAGAATCATTGCTCCTTGGTCACTTACTACCTGTGTGACCAGAGGCAAATCAATTCACCTGTTGGGTCCTCAGTTTCCTCATCTCAGAAATGATGGGCTTGGCCCTTTCTAGCTCCAAATAAGAAGGAAAGGAAAGCCAGGCCTCATTGGACATGCCCCCTTACACCTGTGGAGAAGAGTTTGCCATGGGCTCCCAAGGAAGACAGAGAGCCTCCAGTCCAGCAGGGGAAGTCAGCCCAGAATGGCAGGAAGTTCTTAAAAGTGAGACACAGATGAACCCTCTCAATGATGAGGGAAAGGGGAAGCTGTTTAGCTAGACCAATGTGGGAGTATGAGACTTTCACTGATCAGCCTGGATTTGTAAGACAGGAAATCAGGGCAGGAGGCAGAGAGGAAGGGTAGGTCAGTTTTGTAGGGACAGTTAAGCTGGTAAGGGAAGCCAAGGAAGGAGAAGGGGTGCTCCCATGGGGAAAGGACCCCTCAAAGAAGGGAGTGGACATGATCAGATGGACTGGATGGGCTGCTGAACCCTGAAATCAAAGACAAACTGAGCCATTCCATTCTGATGTCACCCTTGTTCCCCAGACTTACATAGGACAGTAATTTGGACAGAGCCCTGGGGGCTCTGGGCTTTGAGTCCTGGGTTCAGCTCCTGACTCTGACATTCAGTGCCTGGGTCTCCATCCACTCCTCTGTAAAATGAGGGGGTGGGAATTGATGCCCCTGAGGTCCCTGACAGCTCTCCCTCTATGGTCCCCCGATCTCTGGACTGGGAAGTACAGAACAAAAATGGCCAGTAGGGGGTGAAAGCCAAAATAAGTGAAAGAAAGGGAGGAGCACTTGTTTACCCTTGCGGAGATGAAATCACCTGGCCCAGATACTTCCTGGGATCCTGAACTCACTGGTGAGTACAATGGCTGAGTCTCTCCCAGGGATACTTTGAATGACTGTGAAGGAGAGAGGTCCTTCAGAAACAGCAAATGTTAGCCCCATTTTCCAGGAAGGTAAGACTGCCCATGATAGGCTGATGAGATTGACTGATTCTCAGCAGAATTTTAGAGAGTGTCATCCAATGAATTGTCTGAAATAGGAGACGCATCAAGAAGACTGGCAGAGTTTTATCAAAAGTAGGTGGCACCAGGCAGAAGGGGGCAGGGGGGACTTGTGGCCACTAAGGTTCTTCTAGCCCTCAGTCTATAGCATCACACATCTAGGGTCAGAGCCAGCATTTGAACCCAGATGCTCCAAGGTCAGTTCTCTCTCCACTCCACAGCTGGGGCCATCTTGAGAATCCTAGCAAGGAGGGAGAGATTTGTTCCCCACGGACCCTGGACTTTGCTGACTGACCTCAGTTAAGGTCTGGAGGGTACAGCCTAGTATGGTTAATGGTCAATGGGACCCAAACAGAAAGATGAAGAAAGATATGGAGCTCATCTGGTGAAAGGAGGGAACTTGCCTGAGGTCTGATCCAAGACTCAGCATGTAAAGTTGATTAGGTAGAGGACACAGTGGAGGCCTCTGTCCTTGGACAGAAGGTCACTTTGCAAGAGAGGGTCTCAGGAACCTAAGAGGGGACTAAGCTGGTTGTCCCTGGGATACTGCTCCCCTGCAGCCCCAAGATTGTCCATTCCTCTTTCCTAAGGAGCATTGTCAAAGATGGATTGCCTGAAAGTATCGGCTATGATATATGGAATTCTCAATGAAATTTTCCCAAAGCCCCAGCATTTGGAGTCCTGAAAGTCTGAGTGAGAAGGGATGTTCAAGGTCACCAAATCCAGATAACTGGGAGGGACCTGAGGGCTCCAGCTAGCAGAGACTTCAAGTCTTCTGGTCTGACCCCTTCACTTTACAAATAAAGAAACTGAGGTTTAAGAAGCAGGACAGAAATAAACATTTATTAAGCACCTATTACGTACCGGGCAGGGACTGTGCTAAGGACTTTACAAACATTAACTCATTTAATACTCACAACAACCCTGAGAGGGACTTTCTATTATTATCCCCATTTTATCATTGAGGAAACCAAGCCATATGGAAGTTAAGTGACTTGCCCAGGGTCACACAGCAAGTTTGGATTTGAACTCAGGCATCCCTGACTCAAGCCATGTGCCCTACCTGTCACACCCCAATGCTTCCATGTTAAAGAAGAAGAAACTGAGACATACAGAGGAAATGACTTGTCCAAGACCACACAGCAAGGAAATGGCAGGACCAGAGCCTAAGTCTTCTGACTATGTGACAAGTGCTTTCCACCCCGCCCCCCGCCATGTGCCTGAGCAGCCTATACAGACATAAAGAGGAAGAAATAATCCATGATCTGGGCAATGTATGCCCAGGGTTGGGGGAGTGTGGTTATCTGTGTCTCTCTGAAGTCAAGGGGCTCAATCCACCCTCTTCCTTGAATTTCTTCTGAAGAGCATTCATCCATTCATTCATGCATTCATCCATTCATTCGTGCATTCATTCATTCATGCATTCATTCATGCGTGCATTCATTCATGCATCCGTTCACTCATTCATGCATTCATTCATTCATGCACTCACTCATTCATACATTCATTCATTCATGCATACATTCATTCATTCATGCATGCATTAATTCCCTTACCCTGTGTCTTTGGCACACAGACTCACCAGCATCTCTAGGTCAAAGATGGGTACTCACCCTTTGACTGTTGGTTGGGGTGAGAGAGGGGCAATCCCTCCATCTATCCCGAAGTCAAGGAGGTATAGGCTCCCTGTGGAGTCTGAAGATGTGTTCTGAAGACAGCAGGGCTTTGACCCACTGGCCCTCAGCCCCAGGCTCCCTAGGATGACACAGTACCAGTGCATAGCTGTGTGAGGAATGGTCCTGGGCCTTGGGAATACTCTGGACCACAGGAAAGGGCCAAGTGCTTGGGAGCTGGCCAACAGCTCTAGTCCTGACCTGGTGTGGGTGCACATGGGAAGCGCAGCACAGAGCTGGCAACGGTGCATGATCAGAGGACCTGGTTACCTAGGTATTTCTAACTGTCTGACCCATTCCCCACCCCTCCCACCCCTGGGGCAGTGAAGGTAGCTGGATTTTATACAGGGTTCTACAGGTTCCCCATGGTGTTTGACCTTTGGACCTGCCCTGTCCTGGGATGGGGAAGGGGGAGACGCTGCTACAGGGATTGGTGGTCCCATTCTCTGGCGAGGGGGACTGTAGGGAGGGTGACCAAGCTTACTAAAGGCATAGGCTGTTTCTCTTTCCCCTAGACATGTCTAGATGGGTACACTGCAGGAGAGGCTCTGTAAGTGCAACTGCTGACGTGGCTGGGGTCCATCAGTCCATCAGTCTGTGGGGCCTCACCTTGTGGAACTGGGGCGGGTAGATGCGGGCAGCCCCGTGGTTGAGCAGAAGCTGGTAGCAGCGGGCAGGCCGGGCTGTCGGGCGCACCGGGGTCACCTTGAGCACGTACTGGATGGCGGCGCAGCCGTTGACGTCCATCAGGTTGGCCTCGGCGCCTGCCTCCAGCAGCAGCTGCATGGCGTTCTCGTCGCAGTTCCAGGCCGCCTTGTGCAGCGGCGCCTTGAAGTCCTCGTCGCGTGCGTTGACCTGGGCCTTGGACGCCAGCAGCAGGCGGCAGACGAGGTGGTGCTGGGCGCTGTACACCTGCTCCCTAAATCGCAGCGCCCAGTAGGCAGCCAGCGCCAGCGGAGTCTCCAGGTGCGCATTGACACTATCCACCAGGGCGCCGTGCTCCACGTAGAAGGCCGCCAGCTCAGGCAGGCCGCCGCGCACCGCAGCGTGCAGGGGCGTCTCCTCGTCCGCGTTGTTGGTCTTCATGTTCACATTAGCACCTGGGAATGGGACCGACAAGATGGAAAGGGAGAAGAGGACCAGGAAAGGGGAGGAAAAGAGCAGCAGAGGAGAGGGGTGCAGGGGGTATTCAGGGGGGCAGGGCCCATTCTGGCAGTGCAGTGGAGCAGGGAATACAGCATCAGGCTTGGAATGAGAAAAATTCGTCTTCCTAAGATCAAATCCAGCCTCAGACACTTGTGTGACCCTGGGCAAGTCACTTAACCCTGTTTGTCTCAGTTTCTTTATCTGGAAAATGAGCTGGAGAAGGAAATGGCAAACCAAGAAAACCCCAAATGGGGTGGAAGAGTCTGACACAACGGAACAACGCTGACAACGAAGTCCCCGCCATGAACACAGGGATCAGGTACACTGACTGCCCATAAGTTCTCACACTGGGCCCCTGCAAGCGCTCTAATGTGGGCCCACATACTCTAGATCATCCTTCACCCCACTGCCAAATTGATCTTAAAGCCTGGACCTGACCAGGTCAACTCTCCTGTCCCCACTCACTCCAATCGCTGGGCTCCTCATTACCACCCTGATCAAATACAAAAGCTCCAAAATCACATGTTGGGCATTCCAAGAGTTTCCCAGCCCACCCCTCCCACCACGTATGTGATACCCCGAGTATGCTGGCCACCTTGATGTCCTCACAAGAAGACCCTCTGCTCCCAGCATTTTCACTGGCTGTGCCCCAGACGTAGAATTCTCTCTGTCTCCTGGTTGGGGAAAGCGAGCTTCCTTCCAGTCTCAGACAGTCTTACTTTCTGCAAAAAGCCTCTCCCAGTCCTGCTTAATCTAAGTGGCTTCTGTCTGAAATCGCTTCCAATTTATACCCTTTCGAGCTGTCTGTATATAGTCTTTGGCATGTTGTCTCCCCCATTAGGCCATGTGCTCCTTGAGGGCAGGGGACTGGCTTTTGCCTTGCTTTGTATCCCCTGAGCTTAGCACTGTGCCTGGAATACAGTATGCACTTAATACATACTTTTTACTGACTTGTTGACTAGGGCCCTGAGTGTGCAGGGTAGGATGCCAATTTGAAAGGCTTCTGGAATCATTTTGTTTGAGGCAAGAACGCCACCTCCTGGTCTTATTGGAGAATGCACCACTGAGGGCAAAGGCCTTGGGATGGAAAGAACAGAGAGCACCTGAAGGACCTTGGAGGTCATGCCAAGCCAAGTCTCTGGGGCCTTCCAAACACACTCCAAGACATCTCCTCTCCCCACCCCCCAGGGCCACTAGACAGTTCCACTAGCCTTCTTGGTGCTGGAAGGCTGGCCTCCTATGTGAGTGGAAATGGTTTGGGTTTTTTAGAATAGCAAGCCAATCCAGCTAAGGGCCCTCTCTGGTGATTGGCCTGGTTCTCTCCGGTAAAGCTAATGGAGCCCAGACTACAAGACCCAGGGAGAGGCAGCCTGAGCTATCAAGGGTCCAGCCCAGTCAAGTACTGAGTGGCTCATGCCTGGGCTGACTGCAAAGCACCAGTGTTTGGGTACCCATAAAACCAAGAAAGAAAATGATAAAGACAGTGTGGATGGGAGTCTTTGGCATTGTGGCACCCTTTCCAGGCTGCAGAAACCCCTTTCTTCCCTCCAGATCCAGCTCCCCTTCCTGCTCACGTTCCGTGGAGACAGTGAGCATCAGGGCCTCTTCTTGCCTCACCCATGCTGCATTGTTCTCTTCCCTCAATTAAATGGGAGTCCCTCTGGGGAACCTCTCTTTGTGTCTCTTTCCCCCAGCATGGTGCCTGGTATGCAGTCCTTTAGAGAGGGCAGAAATTGGACTCAGACGACTCCACTCTGCCAACTCTGCTCTCTCTGGTTTCAATTCCATGGAGCAAGATGCCTCCACATTGGACACCCCTCGGTGTCTCTCCCATCCCCTCACCCCTTTCCTGTCTCCTTTTGTGTTTTATCTCCTCCCCACCTTAGACTGTAAGTTCCTTGAGGATAGAGACTTTCTTTTAGTTTTGCATCCCCAGTGCTTAGCACAGTGTCTGGCATAAGATAAGCATTTAACAAATGTTTATTGGATTGGGGGAAAAGGTTTGTTGGATTGGCTTCATCTTTGATTACATGTGCTTACACTTCTCACTGATGTGTTAACAATGGCCGTGTTTAAATCTGTCCAACCTGCCTCTCTTGTTAGCAGTGTGGCTAAGTGCCCCATAACCTGTGTTTTATTCCCTGGGAGGTTTCCTTGGTGAATGCACACAGTGTATACGCAGAAACACATGGTTTTGCCTCAACAGCTAACCGCTGCAATACTCTTTGTTGGAGAGAGGATGAACTGCACTGCAGCAAGTGAGAGTTAGGTCAGATAAAGGTGACATTTCTCTGATGGGGAAGGCTGTTGAGAATGGCTGTGATGGGGGATGGAAGCCCACCAGTACTTCTGGTGACCATGTAGCCTTAGACATTGGGCACTCTCTTCTCCTTTGGCTTTGGGGACTCCCCACTCTTGCTCTTGTGTCCTCTCAAAATACCCTTGGTTGTCTTCTGGGCAGGCTCACCATCCTCTTTGATTCCTGAATGTGGGTGTTCCCTAAGGGTCAGTGCTGGGTCTTCTCCCCTCCCCTCCCCTCCCCTCCCCTCTCCTCTCCTCTCCTTTCCTCCCCTCCCCCCTCTTCCCCTCTCCTCTCCTCCCCTACCCTCCTTTCCTCTCTCTTCCCCTCCCCTTTCTCCCCCCCTCAACTGATGAAGGATAAATTCCCCCCTCCACTCCCCAAACTAGTGGACTGAGTGGCTCTGTGGCTTCTGAACATATCTGGGGTCATCCCTCCACTATACCTTCAGTTTGTTGCATAGACCTGTAATGTCCTTCCCCATCATCAGTTTTAAAATTACCAGCCTTTGTCCCAAAGTGAACTCAAGTGTCACCACCTTCAGGAAAGCCTCCCCTAATGTGTCCCATCATTAACCATTGGTGATGACCTCTTTGGGGCTTCATGTAGGCATTTATTCTGCACCTCTCTAAATTTGGTGAATTTCTGCCATATGACTTGGCTATCCTTATGCTCACAAGAGCTCTAAAAGACTGTGAATTCCTTGGGGGCAGGGACTCCATCTTATCTAAGTTTTATTGCCTCCAGCCCTGGGACAATTCTGGGTTACTTAATAAATGTAATGCATTGTGCTTGTAGCACATTATATTGTGTTGAATTACATTGTATTGTACTGTAGTGTATCACAGGATAAATTATTTCAATAAGTGATTTTCCTTAGTTGGGTGGCCACTTTGGGGGCTGGAAGCAAACCACAAGGAGTGTAATGATGGAGAGCAAAGGCCACCAGTCCTATTGGGCCCTTTTCAGCTTTGATCCTGAAATGATTTGCCAGCTGCTGGGGGCACTGGGAGGTTAAAAACCACCCCTTCCCCATAGCTCAGGCCCCTACCTTGATATTTGGGCTCAGTAGAATCCTTGGAATGATTTAAAGGGGACCCAGGCTAATGAGATGATATGAGTTGACAGGAATTTTAGATGCTGGCAGATAAGAGCTTAGGCTGAAGTTCCTGGGAATAGCTGGATGTCAGCAGCAGCCAGCCAGGCCCTGGCTGTGTGTTCCCTGACTTCTTGTCCCCTACCACATGGATTCCCTGATTATGCCTCTTACCTGCACATTCCCCCTTTCCCATGGATGGGCAGACTATACATCTGTATCTGGAGAGAAATCTTTCTCATCTCTTACCTCGTTCCATTATTTAATTAAATTCCTTGTGTTTTGAATTAGGAGAAGCAGTGTGGAGAGGACCTGGCTTGAGTCTTGCCTTTGACACATACTCAAAGGGACTTGGGTCTCTGGGCTGTCAGGAGCGCCTGTGAGCAGGCCCTTTTGGGGCATCTTCTCTTCAATGCCTCTTTGGCTCCCAAGGGCTGAGCTAGGCAGCCAGTGATGGCAGTCCCGATATCCCAGAACCAGCCTTGCTCAGCTTGGAGTGGCACTGAGGGGGACACCATAAGTCAGAGTGACTAGGAAAGGCCAGTTGTCTATGTTATGCTGGGGAAAAGAGTGATTTCTGTGGGCCCAGGATCTCCTATTGGGCTTATGTTCCAGGCCCTTCCCTCAAGCCTGGGGAAGCCAGAGGTCACCAATTCTTTTATTATGATGGGCAAAGGAAGTTAATTAATCACATGGGCTCCAACCCTCTTTATCCCACTGGCAGTAAAGAAACAGAGAGAGATGGGCCCTAAATGACAGGCCAGGACTCAGGGTTCTGGTGGAAGCTCAGGGAAAAGCCAGGAGGAAGTGACTTACCTCTCCATACCAGCTGCTTGGCACAAACTATGGAGCTCTCCTTGGTACACAGGTGTAAGGCTGTGTGGCCACTCAAGGAGTAGGCATTGAGCTTTGCTCCATGATCACAGAGGATCTTGACACATTCGACATTGGCCACTTCACAAGCCACATGGAGGGGGGTCTTCCCATTAGGTCGACAGTTGATAGTAGCATGATGGTCCAGCAACACCAAGAGGCTCTCAATGTGACCAAACAGGACGGACAAATGCAGACCCGTGGCCCAAGAAGACTTCAGTTTGTAGTTAGGAAGCCAGTACCCTGTAAAACAGAACTAAAGTCAGGCTGGGCCCGGGCTGGGCCACCTGATCTGTACACCTGCGGACAGTGTGTACTTTAATAGGGGTCCTCAGGAAGGGCAGGAACTGGTGTGAATGTGCCTGGAGGTGTCTAGGGAGGCCTGTGCGCTCCCAGCACTGGTTCCTAATGATTCAGTTTGCAACTTAGGGCTCTTCCAATCTAAGCCTCATGGAGATTTGATCCCCAGCCGAGGCAAGTGTACATATGTGTATATGTATATATACGTGTAGGGTTGTGTTGGTGGGTCTGTATGGGAGCGTCTGCATGTGTGCGTATGTGTGTGTGTGGGGTGCACACATATACAAATACATAGAGGTCAAGGTTTCTGAAGCCAAGCTGCTGTGCATTGGGAGTAAGGCCCCTCCCCTCCCTCCCTCCCTTCCCCTCTTCTCCTTCCCCTCCCTCCCTTCCCTTTCCCCTCTTATTCCTTCTCTAAAACCTATCACTTGGCCATCTCATCCCTCCCATGGGTTTAACAATCCTCTCTTTGCAAATGACCCTTAGAGCTGCACATTCAGTCCCAGGATTTCTCCTGAGCTCCTTTATCACCAACTACCTGCCAACTTCTCTACCCAAGTGTCCTCTGGGTATCGCAAATCCACCAGTCCAAACCAGAAGCTGTCACACCTTCCTCTCTCTTTCTGTTGAGGAGCCTACAATCCTCCTGGTCACCCAGGGCCACAATCACAAAAGCCTTCTTGACTCCTCCTCCTCTCCTCCATTCTCCAAACCCTACCAGTTGTCATTAATTTTACTCACACTACATCACATGTGGGCAGCTAGATGGCACCTTAGTGCACACAGAGCACTGGGCTTGGAATCAGGAAGATTTATCTTTATGAGTTCAAATCTGGCCTCAGACACTTACTAGCTGTGTGACCTTGGGCAAGTCAGTTGACCCTGTTTGCCTCGGTTTCTGTAAAATACAAATCTGTAAAATAAGCTGGAGAAGGAAATAGAAAACCATTGCAGTATCTTTCAAAACCCCAGATGCAGTGATGAAGAGTCAGACATGACAGAAATGACTGAACAACAACATCACCTGTATCTATGTTCCCTCTTCTCCATATTCACATGGCCACCAGCTTCAGCCCCTTATCACTTCTCACCAGGATTGTGGCTATAGCTTCTATTTGGTCTTCCTGTTCTGGTCCTCCTCTCTCCAATCTATCAACCACACACATGCCAAATTGTTGTCACTAAGGCCATGTACTCTGACCATGTCCTCCTAAATTCCAAAATCTAGAGCAGTTACCTATTGCCTCTGTGACAAAGTACAAACTCCTCCATCTGGAATTTCGAGCCCTATATAGCCTAACTCCAGAAGATATTTCCAGATTTCTTGCACACACCCCCCCTTTATGACCTCCTCTTCCCGGACACGTTGCAGCTTCTGCTCAATGCTCCTTGCCCTCAAGGGCAGAGCAGAAAAAGTCTGTTTCCTCTTCCACATGACAGGCCTCCGTAGGCTTGAACACAGTCTTCCCCTCTCCAGTTTATTGATGTCCTCTCTAAAAATGGGGTACCAAGAACCCATGAAAACACTCTATCAGGGATCAGACTAGGGCAGAATGCACCAGGGATATCAACTCCCCATTCCCAGGCACTTTGCCTCTTTTAAAGTAGCTGCCATATTGTCCTGTTAACAGACACATTCAACAATTGAATTGGAATCTCGCCCTCTTGAAGATGTCTTGACATTCAATCCCTACATTCATTAAAAATGAACTCCCCTCCATTCTGGATGTCTTCTGGATTTCTTGTCCAGGTCTATTCATGTCTCTTCACCCCCTTCATCATCCTAAGTGTCATTGCCCCTTCCCTACATAGAGAATCAAGCTAGTGGGGTGCAGATATGGTGGCTCCACTGTCCTTACCAATAGGAACAGATCATTATAAAATACCCCACATCTGGTGGCTCCTCTAGTTTCGGTTTCATCTACAAATAAACATCTTAGGAATGATCTGGCTTAGCTTAATAGCAAGCCAAGCTCTTTCACTCTGGCCTTCTCTTCAGCTATTCTGTTGTATTGTTCCAGGTCTTCTGTGATCTGTCTGTGTAACGTTTCACCAAAGAGCTTATTCTCTTAATTGTTTCTGCCCTTGGTTGCCATGACTCTCAATGAGGAGATCAGGTGTTTATTAAGCACCTACTATGTACCAGGCACCATATTAAGCTGAAGGTGGGGGGGGGTACAAATACAAAAAAGATAGTCCCTGCCCTCAAGGGACAATCTGACAGGGGAAGACAGAGCACAAAAGGAAGCTGAAAAGGGGGGAGGAGGTACTAGAGGGTTTCCAGTGCTGGAGCATGATATTCATGGAGTCAAAACTGAGCACAGCGGCTGATGGGAAAGATCCCAGATAGTACTTTTGATCCCAAAAGTGACCAGGAAGGTACTGGTAAGTACAGCCTGATCACTTTGTCATCAGTTCTGAAAAAGTGACTCAAACCCACTTTCAGATCATCACAGAAAGGTTTCTGCTTCTGTGCATCTGCTCATTCCAAGTCAATCTACATTCACATCAACTTTTCATTCCCAGCCCTTGTTCAGTCATTGTCAGTCATATCTGACTCTTCATGACCCCATTTGGGGTATTCTTGGCAAAAATACTGGAGTGATTTTCATTTCCTTCTCCAGATAATTTTCCAGATGAGGAAACTGAGGCAAACAGGGTGAAGCTAGTTGCCCAGGGTCACACAGTTAGTCAGTATCTGAGGCCTGATTTGAACTCAGGAAGATGAGTCTTTCTGACTCCAGGCCTGGTTCTCTGTGCACTATGGTGCTCCATCTGAACTAACTCTTCACTAATCTCAAATCATCACCTGTCCACATGACATCTCCATTGACATAGCCCAGAGTCACTTTACACTCGACAGATCCCAAACCAAACTTATCACCTAACCATGAACATTGAGTCACCTTCCCAATCTTCCTGACTCTGATAGTGAGGCTTGGAAGGTTAGTGTCAACATCGACTCTTCCTTCACCTTCACATCTGATGTCCAGCATCACCACACCCTCTCAAATCTTTCTTAGAAATGGCCTTCAGAAGGAAAATCAAATAGGAAAAGGTAAAATCACAATAGACAAAAAAGAATGATCAGAACACAATTCTATGCCAGCAAAACTGAGACTTCAAAAGAAATAGAGAATTATCTAAAAATATGAAATACCCAATTAATAAGATATCAAATGACATCACAAATAATCCAATTTCAGAAAACAAATTTGAAATAGCTACAAACAAACTACCACTAACAAATACTCCTGTTTAACTGGATTTATAGAAAAATTCTGCTAAAATTTTAAAGAATAATTAATGTGTATACTACAGACATTATTCTCCAAAATGGAGAAAGATTTTGTAAGACAAATAGCTAATAACACTAATGCTTAAAACAGGGAAGGATAAAGCAAAGGACACCTATGAATTAATATCATGAATGAATATTGATTTTTTAAGAAGTTGTAAAAAATCCTATCCAAAAAACCATTAATTTATTCTCCAAAATCATTCACTATGATAAAGTCAGATTTATGCCAGAGATTCAAGAGAGATTCAACGTTATTAGAACAATACACAACTTAGTCATCTGCAAAACAAAAGTCACCCAAATCACATGATTATGTCAATAGATGCAGAAAAGTCCTTTGTAAAAATATATTTCTTCATGCTAAAAACAAAACAAAATTTACAAAGCATAGGCATAGAAGGGTGTTTTTCCAATACAATAAAAAGATCTATGTAAAACTAAAAAATAACATTATATGCTTGAAATACTAGAAGCTTTCCCAGTAAGTGCAGGAGAAAAGCAAGGATGCCCTCTTTCCCTGGTGTTATTTGACATAATTCTAAAAAAAATATTTTAAATATAATTCAATTTCATTAGTATAACATGGGGGTAGTGGAGTAGGCAACAATTGTTCTGATAAAAATCTAGGGTTTAGTGGGCTTCAAAAGTCTAATACAATCTTGGCTTCATTAAGAGGGGCACAACTTATGGGAATAGGGCAAGGATAATCCCACTGTTTTGTCCTCACATAAGACCTTATATTGAGTACTGTATTCAGTTCAGGGCACAATTGATCACCTGGAGGGTCCAAGAGAAGAGTAACCAAGATGATGAAGAGCTCTGAGTTCATGTCACATGAAGTTATATTAATGGTACTTGGCAGGCTTAGCCTAGAAATGAGAAGACTTTGGGGTGGGGTGTGGGAGACATGATATCTGCATCTAAATATTCCAAGACCTGTCATACGAAGGAGGGATTTGCCTTGGTCTGTTTGCCTGAAGAAGGCAGAACTAGGAGTAATGATAACAGTAACAGTGACAGAAACAACCACCACCATAACAACAACATCAGCAACAGTAACCACTTCACAAGCATGATTTCCATCCTCACAACAGGTGCTATAATTAACCCTCTTTTTCAGATGAGGAAACTGACACACAGAGGTGTAGTGACTAGTGCAAGGTCAGACAGCTGGGAAATGCCTGAGGCAGGATCTGACTCCAAGTCCCACTCCACTGTGCCACCACGCTGCAATGTTTTATGTCAGTAACAACTTCTTAACAATTTGAGGTGCCCCAAAGTGGACAAGGCTGCCTTGGGAAGTGGGGGCTTCCCCCTGCCTGGAGATCTTCAGGTAGAGGTTGAGTGCCCATCACTTGTTGGGTATGATATAGTGCAGATCTCTTCTGTGTGTGGGTTGGGCTGGATGGCTTTTGGTGTGCCTTCCAACTCTCAAATTTTGTGAAACTGTGATACAAGAGCTTGCAATGGCACCAAGACAAGAAAAATAAATTAAAGGCATAAATACAAGCAAGGAGGAGACAAAATGAGTTGCTTATGACATTATGGTTTACATAGAAAATCACAGTAATCAGCAAACAAATTAATTAAAACAATGAAAACCTTCAGTAAAGTAGTAAAATGCAAAATAACACTCCCTTCCCAAAATCAACAACATGTCTACACAGCAATAACAAGATCCTGAAGAAAATAATAGAAAGGGAAGTCCCATTCAAAATGACTACAAAATATACAAAACATGTGTGGCTCAATCTGCCAACACGTGTTTAATACCTGAACGGATACAATTACAAAATTCTCCTAAAAGAAATATAAAATAACTCACACAATTAGAAGAATGTTTAGTGCGCATGGCTGGGTCATGTCAATATAATAAAATGACAATACTATCTAAATTAATTTACATATTTAGTGCTATACCAATCAAACTACAAAGGGGATTCTTTATGAGGGCTAGACAAAAATCATAAAATGTATCTGAAGGAACATAAAAACTAGAATATCATGGGGAATTTTTTTTAAGAAATTGGGAAGGAAGGAGAAATAGCCCTTCTAGGCCTCAAGCTATATCATGAAAGAATTGTTGTTCGCTTGTTTCCAGTCACATCTGACTCTTTGTGTCCCCATTTGGGATTTTCTTGGCAAAGATACTGGAGTGGTTTGTCGTTCTCTTCTCTGGCTCATTTTACAGGTGAGGAACTTGAGGCAATCGGGTGAAGGGACTTGCCCAGGGTCATGCAGTTAGTGTCTGAGGCTGAATTTGAACTCAAGTTCTCCTGACTATGGGTCTAAAGCTCTATCCACTGCATCGCCTACCTGCCCCTCATAAAGGAATAGTCATCAAGATTAGTTGGTACTGCTAATGAAGGATCTTGCACCCACCTCCTGATGGAGAGAAGATAAATGTAGGCTGCAGAATGAGACGCACATTTTTTGGATGTGGCCAATGCAGAAACTTGTTTTGTTTGAATACTAGTCACAAGGATTTCCTTTCTCTTTCTTTTTCTGTTGGGATAGGGAAGTATAGGATGGAGATAAAAGGATTTAATTAAAAATGAACAGGGGCAGCTAGGTGGTGCAGTGAGTAGAGCACCGGTCCTGGAGTCAGGAGGACCTGAGTTCAAATCCGGCCTCAGACACTTGACACCCTTACTAGCTATGTGACCTTGGGGCAAGTCACTTAACCCCAATTGCCCTGCCTTGCCACCTCCAAAAAAAATACAAAAAAAAATGGGCGTTGTCCTTTGCTCTGCCCCTTTCCTCCATGGATGGAGGCTGTGAGGGGTGAGAAAGACGCTGAGTTCCCCACCATCTCCAGAAAAGCACTGTATATAAATGACCTCATTAGAGCCTCACCACAAATCTCTATTTTACAAGTGAGAGGAGAGAGTCAGGGAGAGGTGTAGGAGTTATCCAGGGTCACACATCTAGGAAGTGTCTGTGGTAGAATTTGAACTTGGGTCTTCCTGACTCCAAATCCATTGATCTTACCACTAAGCCTCAGAACTACCTCAGGCTCTTCTTAAGGGAACTGGATCAATGTGTGTTCCTTTCCTTGGGCAGAAGGTGTGGGGAAATGTCACTTTCTATTTTTTACCAAATCAAAACACCTGCTCACAAGAGTGAGACTTTAGCCCCAGGAAGGGATCCAAACTGACCCAAAGCAATGAACCCTCTGGGAAGCAATAAGCATGGCACCCTGGAGCCAAGGGACCCTCAGAGGATGGCAGGTGCTTTCGGAGCCCCAGAGGGTCTGGCCTGAGGCAGGGCAGGGCCAGGCTGGGGATAGGCAATGGTGGGCTGGACATCTCCTAACAGGGGGACTAAGTTGCCAATCAAGACATTTCAGACTGTGAAAGTAAGTCAATAAATGAAAGAAATCTTCACCTCCAAAAAATGGAAACAGTGTCAACCATTTGCTGGTCAGAGTCAAGCAGAAGGAAATTAGCTAATTTGATCTTGGAATCTTTAAGAATCTGCTTGATGTGGTAAGTTGAAAAGCAGCCTTGGAGTCTGAGAAACTTGAATTTGACTTTCTGTCTGACTACTGGACAGACACAGCCCCTCGCCAAGCCTCAGTTTCTTCATCTTTAAGATGGGAATAGTAATCCTTATAGTATCATTGTGGGAGGCCACGCACAGTCTGGTGGAGAGAGGGCTGGCCTCAGGATCATGAAGACCTAGGTTCAAGGGCTTCCTCTGACACATACACGGGGCCGTCTGGACTAGTCTCTCACCTTCTCAGATGGATTGTCAATGTGTTTGAGTCCCTCCGATAAAGGGAGCACAATGTCAGACTGGTCCTGCCCCCAATAAAAGTAAAAGAATTGAAAGGATCTCTGGGGTGGGGCTGGAGTGATCATCAAGTCCAGTTTCCTGTTTTCATCATTCACATAAATCTTCACTTCTCCCTCCTACATCAAAAAATCCCTCCTCAGTGAGAAGGGTCTTAGGCATGGGGCTTTCCACTTCTTTTCAGGCAAAGCCAAAGAAAAGGTGACTTTGCTACAGCCTGTCAGCCCAGCCCCAGACCACAGCCACTTTCCCAGCCCTAAAGCAGACATTAGGAGACGCCCACCAATTTTTACTCTTGAGAGGTAAAGGCTGATGGTGCTGGTGGTGTAGACATGTCTAAACAGAGGTTTAAAAACAAATGAACAATCCCTGAAGGTCCCAATCTTCCTTCTGAATCCCCAACTTGAGGATGGCATGCTGCACCATAGCCCAGCAGGCTGCCTGTATGTGGGGGTCACCCCTGAGCTGGAGCTCAGATGGGAGGCTGAGATGGGCCTATATCTGTCTCACCTGCCTTCAGATGGTCTAAGCAGGTACAGACAGAAAGACAGACAGCTACAGGCCCTAGAGGGGGAAAAGACACTGCTTACTTCTGGGGTGACAAATCTCCTCTGTGGGAGCAAAGAATTTGTTCAAGCAGCTGGGTCAAAGTTAGCCTACTCCCCAGCTAGGATCACCCCTGCCCTCCTCCCCTCCCCATGCTCAGGACAAGGCCAGGGGAGAAACTGTGTGTACAAAAACAAAAGATGGTGCATTTCAGAAGGGTTTAAGGAAAGTCTTTTGCAAAACCTGAGGATCTAGGTCCAAACCTCCTACATGGTCAGCGTGGCTGCTCATTAGTCTCTGGAGTTTGATCTGTTGAATAGATTCCTTTATCCTAAAGGAAGTTAGAAAAAGACAGACAGAAGTGGCTGTGTGGATAGAAATATGGATAAATAGATGGATGGATAGACAGACGGATGGACAGAAGGATGGATGGACAGACGAATGGATGGATGGACAGACAGACACTCTGCTGGCTGAGCTGGACTGTCAGTTCCTGGGGACAGAGAGAAGATGGGGGGAGGGGAGTCAGATACTTCTTTTAAAAATAGCCAGTGTAGAATTGGTCACAGGTCAACTCAAGCCCCCTGGCTGGCCATTTCAGGATGCAGGCATGCCAATACACACTGAGTATTCTGTGTTTTTACCTTGTTTGTAAGATGCCAAGACCATGTTCTCATCCTCTACTTCAAACACTGTATCCACATCAATTTTCCTTTGGATTAAAAGAGCCTTCAGCTTTCCAAAGTCATTGGCCTTCAGGGCCTCTAGGAAGGTTTTCTTGGCAATTTTGGTGGATGTCCTGGTTGTGGGTTCAGTATCTTCCATGCTGCCTTTCCTCCTGAGGATGACCCCAAGTCAGCAGTGGTGCAGGGAGGGCTGAGGCAGCAGCTAATTTTATCCCCGAGCTATGCTGACCTGTGCTATTTATACTGAGACTAGCCCAGGCCTCCAAACCCCCTTGTCAGTGTGTCTGACGCTTCCAGGTCCTACAGATTGGCCTCGCCTGTGACTGTGCAATCTGTAATGCTTGGTCCAGCAGCAAAGGCCCTGATGGGGGTGCCTGGGGGTGGCTCCCCATCAGGATTTGCAGGGTGGCCCTTGGGACAGAGTCAGGAAAGAGAAACCTGGAGGGGCCACACATGCTCCCAGAAAATGCATCAGGGCCTCTGAAGGCCCAGGCCTTGCCTGGACTAGTTGTTAGAAAGATGTCACATGACCACTCCTGGGCTGGTCACTGGGCATTTCTGTCTCCTCCTCTCAGATTCTGGTATACTGTGACCTGGAGCTTGTCAGAATTGGAGCCTGGGGACAGTCAACAAATGCTGTCCCTGGTGCCCCAGCAAATAGGGGTCAATCAGAGGCCAAAGGCCTCAGCCCAGGAAAGGCCCAGCTTTATGAGGCCTGTCTGCAGTTCAGCCCAGATGGCTTGTGCCCAAAGCAGTGCTCCTTGAAGCTGCAGCCTGACCACTGCAGACAGGGCCTCATTCCAGTGTAGACAGATCTAGCTGCCTCCCCCAAATACCCACCATGAAACAGAGCACCAAAATTTGGGCACGGCCCACCCCCACACATATTATTAGGAAAGCCACCAAGGAACACCTGCCATAGGCCCCAGGAAGCCAAGCTCAGCCTCTTAGAAACTCTTAGAACACAAGACCTAACCTGAATCATGGGGCGCCCATTCTCTGGGCTTCTCACTGTCCCCTGATGACAGCCCTGTGCCCTCCTGACCCATCTTACGCCAGAACAGCACATTCTACCTTCCCCCATTCTTTATGGCCTGGGGCAGGCAGCTCCCAGTCTCAGAGGAGGGACCCTGGACACCTCCACTGTTGGACAGCACCCTCACTGCTATGTTGATCCTTTGGGGTAACCTGAAGAAAGTCCAAGCTTTCATCCTTAAAGAGGATAGTCAGTGACTCCCCACTTATTGGGGAAATGCTAAAAACGAACTGAATATGGTCAGAACCTGGAGGAGGGGAAGGGCAGCGATCCCTGAAGAAGATCCAAGGGCCTGAGGGTACCCAAGTTTCTTTTTTTTTTTTTCCAAAAAAAATTTTATTTTTAGTTTACAACACTCAGTTCCACGGGTTTTTGAGTTCCAAATTTCCTTCCCTCCCTCTCCTCTCCCCTCCCCTCCCCCCAAGACAGCATGGAATCTGATATATGTTCTACATATACCTTTGCATTAAAGATATTTACACAATAGTCAAGCCATAAAGAAGAACGATGATCAATGGAGTGAATCATGAGAAAGAAGAAAGAAAATTAAAAAAAAAGATATAGGAAAAAAAAGACAGCAGGTAGTTTCCTTCAATCCACATTCAGACTCCATAGTTCTTTATCTGGACGTAGATAGCTTTTTCCATCATGAGACCTTTGGGGCTGTCTTTGAACCTTGTATTGCTGAGAAGAGCCAAGTCTATCAAGGTTAGTTGTCACAAAATCAATATGTCTGTGGTTGTGTACAACATTCTCCTGATTCTGCTCCCCTCACTCAGCATCACATCATGTAGGTCTTTCCAGGTTATTATGAAGTCCATATCTTCCCCATTTCTTATAGCACAATAGTATTCATACACCACAACTTGTTTAGCCATTGCCCAATTGATGGGCGTCCCCTTGATTTCCAATTCTTTGCCACCACAAAAAGAGCTGCTATAAATATTTTTGTACATACGGGTCCCTTTCCCACTTGTGTGATCTCTTTGGAATACAGCCCTAGAAGTGGTATTGCTGGGCCAAAGGGTATGCACATTTTTATTGCCCTTTGGGCATAGTTCCAAATTGCTCTCCAGAATGGGCTGGATCAGTTTACAACTCCACCAGCAATGTAACAATGCTTCAATTTTCCCACATCCTCTCCAGCATTTATCGTTTTCCTATTTTGTCATGTCAGCCAATCTGACAAGAGAGATGTGGTACCTAAGAGTTGTTTTGATTTGTATTTCTCTGATCAATAGTGATTTAGAACATTTTTTTCATAAGCTTATAGATATCTTTAATTTCTTCCTCTGAAAACTGCCTGTTCATATCCTTTCACCATTTCTCAATTGGGTAATGACTTGTATTCCTATAAATTTGGCTCAGTTCCCTGTATATTTTAGGTATGAAGCCTTTATCAGACACACTGGTTGTAAAGATTTTCTCCCAATTTTCTTCCTTCCTAATCTTTGTTGCATTGGCTTTGTTATACAAAACTTTTCAATTTCACATAATCAGAATTATCCATTTTGCATTTTGTAATGCTCTCTATCCATCTCTTGTTGAGTCATGAATTCTTTCCTTTTCCATAAATCTGATAGGTAAACTATTCCTTGCTCTCCCAAACTGCTTATAGTATCAGCCTTTATTCCTAAATCATGAACCCATATTGACTTTATTCTGGTATATGATGTAGGATATTGGTCTATGCCCAGTTTCTGACCTACCATTTTCCAATTTTCCCAGGAGTTTTTGTGAAATAGTGAATTCTTATCCCAGAAGCTGGATTCTTTGGGTTTATCAAAGAGTAGATTGCTATAGTTGTTGACTACTGCAACTTGTGTACCTAACCTATTCCACTGATCCACCACTCTGCTTCTTAGCCAGTACAAAACAGTTTTGATGACTGCTGCTTTATAGTACAGTTTAATATCTGGTATGGCTAGGCCACTTTCCCTAGCATTTCTTTTCATTAATTCCCTTGATATTCTAGACTTCTTGTTCTTCCGGATGAATTTTGTTATTATTTTACCCAGCTCTGTAAAATAATTTTTGGTAGTGTGATTTGTATGGCACTGAATAAGTAAATTAATTTAGGTAAAATTGTCATTTTTATTATATTAGCTCAGCCTAACCATGAGCAACTAATGTTTTCTCCATTTGTTTAGATCCAACTTTATTTGTGTGAAAATTGTTTCGTAATTGTGTTCATATAGGCCCTGGGTTTGTCTTGGCAGGTGGACTCCCAAATATTTTATAGTGTCTACAGTTACTCTGAATGGAATTTCTCTTTCTATCTCTTGCCGTTGGGCTTTGTTAGTAATATATAGGAATGCCAAGGATTTATGTGGGTTTATTTTATATCCAGCAACTTTGCTAAAGTTGTTTATTATTTCAACTAGCTTTTTACTTGATTCTCTAGGGTTCTGTAAGTAAATCATCATATCATCTGCAAAGAGTGATAACTTAGTTTATTCTTTGCCTATTCTAATTCTTTCAATTTCTTTTTCTTCTCTTATTGCTACAGCTAACATTTCTAGTACCAAATTGAATAATAGGGGTGATAATGGACATCCTTGTTTCACCCTGGATCTTATTGGGAATGGATCTAGCTTATCTCAGTATATTGGTAATTAAGGTGGGACGTTTTTTTACTGTTTCAGAATGCTAAACTAATTAAGTGTCTTTGATTGAGTCTTACTAGGTGCAAAGCCCCAGGCTGGTTAGCAAACTAGTTGGATAGTTTGAGAGAGGCAGGAAGCCCCCAGGGCCCTAAGGGGAGTTGCTAAGACCAGAGCCAATAGTAGGCACCTAAGTTCTGGTCGCTCAGATGAAGTTTGATAATGTCTAAAGACTATAAAAAGAGAGAACAGAGTTGTTTGCTTGGGGCTCTGAGCCACAAGAGGAGTGGCACGTGACTCTGGGCCAGCCATTATTAAGAGCTCCCCGGCTCATCAACCCAGATGTTAATGCTTTCCTGGTAACTATGAATTGTGACTTGGTCTGTTTATATTGTGTATGTTTGTAATTTGTTTGTCCTTGCTCTGAAGTTCAGGTTGCTGGCTTTTCCTCCTGAACTAAGTGAGTTTATATGTATATGTTGGATTAAAGTAAGATTGTTAACCCCTTAACATTGCTTTCCTTAGCAAAGCAGATCAAAAGAACCTGTGCTGGCAGCGTCCTTGTTGTTGGGCTTGTGTTGGTCTTTCAGCCCCACAGCACCTGCTAGCTGAATTGTTGCAACAAAATGGCATAGTTGGTAGGATATGCAGATTAAAAGGAAAATATGGCATTTTGGGATACTGAGATGGTGGTTGGACGTTTCCCAGTTTTGGGGTTGCTCTTTGTGCTTGGGGTGGCTGTGGTTCTATGGAGCACCAAGAGCAACAAAGCCTGAAGGAAAACAGGCTGGTGGCACTGAAGGGAGTAGTTTTCCAGGAGCCCAGAGCAGGGGTCCTGGGAGATAATTCCTCCTTCCCTCTCCCTATCATAATAGCACTCGGGAGGAGGCAGGCCAGAGCAGAGGCTTGAGGGAGGGTTAGATGGCCAGAGTGAGGGCTTGAGCTAATAAGCCTGGCTTCAGAGGACTGTGTTGGAAGAGCAAATGTTTTGAGATCATATTGTACATGGAGTTTTGAAACAGGAGCAGAGAACTGTCTTTGTATAGACTTCAGAGAAAAAGTGGAAAATGGCCTTCATGCAGATTTGGCAGGAGCAGCTGGTGAGGAGACAGAAGAAGCAGACAGTGGTTGCCACATATTGACCCAGTCAGAGCGGAAGACTGCTTGCATGGGAACTTTGGAAAGCTAAAAGTGCTGAGCTGATTTAGAGCTCATTTTGGTGAGGTGAGGAAAAGGTGCAGAACCACCTACATCATGATTCCAGCAGAAGCCAGGAGAGGCCAGCTGGGTCTGGAGGACCAGGAACCCAAGACCTTGGAGTTCAGCCCTGGGGCAAGATGGAAACTCTTCAGCAAAGGGCTAAGTGTACCTTTTTGCTGCCTTCCCCTGAGGCTGTTTAGGACGCAGGAGGGAGGGGTGAAGTTGTCTATGATGGGTGGGGGAAGTGCCTTGCACCCTCAGGGACCCCATCCTGTCGGCTTTATTGCCCAGCTGCCCCTCGGGACTTGGAATTGGGGGCTGGAACAGAATGGGGAGGATAGACCCCCAACGGAACTTTTTTTGACTTTTTCTTTGATTTGGGACTTTAGGTGCCAAGAGGAAGCCTGCAGCAACAGTGTGGGGAGAAAGACATATCCCCAAGAGAACTTTATTTGGACTTTTTTGTTTTCATTGGGACTTTGCTAACTAAAGCATGCCTGAGGCTGGAAGAAGCCTGCAGGCTTTACATTACATATATTGCTTGCTGATGGTTTTAGGTAGATGCTGCTTATAATTTTAAAGAAGACTCCATTTATTCCTATGCTTTCTAGTGTTTTTAATAGGAATGGATGTCGTATTTTGTCGAAAGCTTTTCTGCATTTATTGAGACAATCATGGTTTCTGCTAGTTTTGTTATTGATATGATTAATTATGCTCTTAGTTTTCTTAATATTGAACCAGCCTTGCATTCCCGGAATAAATCCTACCTGGTCATAATGTATTATTCTCATGATAAGTTGCTGCAATCTTTTTGCTAATATTTTATTTAAAATTTTTGCATCAATATTCATTAGGGAAATTGGTCTGTAGTTTTCTTTCTCTGTTTTGACTCTTCCTGGATTGGGTATTACTGCCATATTTGTGTTGTAAAAAGAATTTGGTAGGACTCCTTCTTCACCTATTTTCCCAAATAGTCTATAAAGTATAGGAATTAATTGTTCTTTAAATGTTTGATAGAATTCACATGTAAAACCATCTGGCTTGGGAGATTTTTTCCTAGGGAGTTCATTGATGGCTTGCTCAATCTCTTTTTCTGAGATGGGGTTATTTAGATATTTTATTTCCTCTTCTGTTAACTTGGGCAATTTATATTTTTGTAAATATTCATCCATTTCCCTAAGGTTGTCAAATTTATGGGCATACAATTAGGCAAAATAATTCCTAATTATTGTTTTAATTTTCTCTTCATTGGAGGCGAATTCACCCTTTTCATTTTTGATACTGGTAGTTTGGTTTTCTTCTTTCTTTTTTTTAATCAAATCGACCAAAGGTTTATGAATTTTATTGTTTTTTTCATAAAACCAGCTCTTAGTTTTATTTATTAGTTCAATGGTTTTCTTGATTTCAATTTTATTAATCTCTCCTTTGGTTTTCAGTATTTCTAATTTAGTAATTAATTGGGGATATTCAGTTTGTTCCTTTTCTAGTTTTTTCAGTTGCATGCCCAATTCATTGACCTCCTTTTTATCTATTTTATTTATGTAAGAATTTAGAGATATAAAACTTCCCCTAAGAACAGCTTTTTCTGCATCCCATAAATTTTGGTATGTTGTCTCTTTATTGTCGTTCTCTTGAATGAAGTTATTAATTGTTTCTATGATTTGTTCTTTGGCTCACTTATTCTCTGGGATTATTTAGTCTCCAATTAATTTTTAGTTTATCTTTCCATGGTCCTTTATTACAAATAATTTTTATTGCATTATGACCTGAAAAGGATGCATTGACTATTTTTGCCTTTCTGCACTAGATTGTGAGGTTTTTATGCCCTAGTACATGGTCTAATTTTAGTATGTGCTGTATGCCACTGAGAACAAAGTATATTCCTTTTTATCCCCATTTAGTTTTCTCCAGAGGACTATCCTATCTACTTTTTCTAAAATTCTATTCACCTCTTTAACTTCCTTCTTATTTATCTTGAGGTTAGATTAATCAAGTTCAGAGAGGGGGAGGTTGAGGTCCCCCACTGATATAATTTTGCTATCTTTTTCTTCCTATAACTCCCTTAACTTCTTTAAGAATTTGCATACTATACCACTTGGTGCATATATGTTAATTAATGATATTGCTTCATCATCTACAATGCCTTTTAGTAGGATACAGTGTCCTTCCTTATCTCTTTTAATTAGATCTATCTTTGCTTTTGCTTTGTCTGAGATTAGGCCTGCAACCCCTGCTTTTTTCTTTTTTACATTAGCTGAAGCACAATATATTCTGCTCCAGCCTTTTACCTTTACCCTTTGTGTATCCCCCTGTTTCAAATGTGTTTCTTGTAAATAACATATTGTAGAATTATGGTTTTTAATCCATTCAGCTATCCACCTCCATTTTATGGGAGAGTTCATCCCATTCACATTTACAGTTATGATTGCTATCTATGTCTTTTTCTCCTTCTTATTTCCCCCAGTGTTTATGCTTTTATTTCTCCCCTCTCTCTTCCACTCCTCATAAGAGGTTTGCTTTTGACTGCCGCCTTCCTCAGTTTACCCTCTCTATTGATTCCCCTCCCTAATCTTACCCTTTTCCCCTTGCTACTTCTCCCCTCTCTTCTGACCACCCCGCCTTCTTTTCCCTTATCTCTCCTACTGCCTGCAGGACAACTTTGATTTCTATACTTCTCAGAGTATGTTATTCCCTTCTAGAACCAAATCCGATGAGAGTAAAGCTCAAATATAGCTTTTCTCCCTCCCTTCTTTCCCTCTACTATACTATGTTTTTGTGCCTCTTCATGTGATGTAATTTACCCTTTTCTACTACCTCCTTACCTCTTCTCCCAGATCCATTCCTTTATGTCCCTTAATTATGTTTTTTATCATTATATCAGTTATTTTATACTGACATCCACAGCCTATGTATATCCCTTTCAATGGTCATAATAACTGTACCATTCTCAAGATTGACATTATGTATAACATATATAAAACAATATAATCCTATATATGGATATAAACAGTTTGCCCTTATTGATTAACAAGATTCCTCCCCCCCACCTTTATCTTTTTATGTCTCTCTTGAGTTTTGTATTTGAAGATCGGATTTCCCGTTGAGCTCTGGACTTTTCATCAGGAAGATCTGGAATTCTCTTATTTCACTGAATGTCCATCTCATTGCCTGAAAAATTATGCTCAATTTAGCTGGGTAGTTGATCCTTGGTTGTAGTCCAAGCTCCTTTGCCTTTCAAAATGTCATATTCCAATTTCTCCTGTCATTTAATGTAGAAGCTGAAATATCCTGTGTGATCCTGATTGTACTTCTGTGATATTTGAATTGTTTCTTTCTGGCTGCCTGCAGTATTTTCTCCTTGATCTGATAATTCTGGAATTTTGCCATAATATTTCTTGGAGTTTTCAATTTGGGATCTCTTTCAGGGGGTGATCAGTGGATTCTTTTGATAACGATTTTGCCCTCTGGTTCTAGGACCTCAGGGAAGTTATCCTTAATGATTTCTTGGAAGATTCCAATTAGATATTTTGCATTTTCTTCTATTTTTTCAGTCTTTAGATTTTGTTTGACTGACTCTTGATGCCTTGTAGAGTCATTAGCTTCTATTTGCTCAATTCTAATTTTTAATGAATTGTTGTCTTCATTTTGCTTCTGGGCCTCCTTTTCCATTTGGTTTATTTTACTTTTCAGGGCTTCATTTTCTCTAACCAGATTCTGAATCTCATTAGCTATTTCACCAGTTTTACTCTTTAAAGTTTTGTTTTCATCACTGAATTTTTTTCCCATTTTTTCTTTTGCCTCTGTAATTTGATTTTTAAAATCATTCTTGAGCTTTTCCAGGAATGCTTTTTGGGCTTGAGACCAGTTCACATTCCCTTTTGAGGTTTCAGATGTGGGTATAGTGTCCATGCTGTCCTCTTCCAAATTGGTATTTTGATCTTCCTTGTCTCCATAAAAAGAATCAATAGTCCTCAGTTTTCTAGAGTTCTTCTGCATGTTGCTTAACTTTTTCCTGGCTTTAAAGATGATTTCTGCTTCTGGAGTTCAGGGGGCTCTGTCCCAGGCTTCTTGTTCTTGGAATTGTGGGCATAGTTATTGGCTTTGTGTGTTATGGCCTCTGGTTTGTGAGGTGTGGGGGAGGGGTGGTTTGGCTGCTGGAAGTCTCCTCTTCCCTTAGGGTTGTGGTACAGCCTTTTTCTGCACTGATATCTGATGTCTGCCATTTCCCCTGGCTGTCGGAAGGAATGTCTGGGGTCCTGGTGTTGATGATTGGTGGTTCCACCCTCCTGTGGCTTGGGAACTCCCACTGTTCTGCTGAGGTGGGGCCTGCTCAGACACCTCTCTTCCCATACTAGTCTCCTTCCACCACCATGATAAGGGCCGTCTTCCCAACTTCTCAAGCTAAAAGGCTACTGAATCCCCACTTCTGGCTCTTCTATTTGAAAGTTTCTCCCAAAGGAGTATTATCTGGGTTAGGGAGGGAGGGAGGGAGGGAGGGAGGGAGAAAGGGATGAGAGCCATTTTAGCTGACCACTATGGCTCCTGGAAGTTCAATAAGGTGTGTTTCAAACCTTTAGACTGCTGATTGCAAGCCTCTGGAGTAGTTCTTCTCAAGGCCTCAGGTGCTGTGCTGCTTCCTCCTGTAGCTCCAACAGACTCCTGTCCTGGGCTGGGAGGCCTAGGGATTACCACCAGTTTTGCATGCCCGGAGTTCTCTCAGCCTGGATGGCTGGTTGATTTCCACAGCTGCTTCAGCTTTGGTGTCATCTGGTGCAGCTCCATGTGCTGGGCACTCTTCCAGACTATAGATCTATCCTGTTGACCCTGATAACTCTCTTGGCTTGGAAATTTGCCACACTCAGTGTACTAGTGGCTTCTAACTCTCTCAAATCTGCTCAGATTCCATTTTTAGAGGTTTCTGACAGAATTTGTGTGAGAGCTTCTGTAAGAAACTGTTTTCACGTGGCCATCTTCTCAGCCCCACCAAGTTTCAAAGGATCATAATAACCCCAGCTCTCCCAGGGCCATTGGCAGGACATGGGGATCCAGCCTTGATATTTCCTCAGCTCTGCGTTCCCACGATTTCAAGCCTCTAAGGCAGGTCCCCATTGCAGAGAAGAGGAAGGGCATTACCCACAGGGTTACCTCTGGACAGAGCCTCCACATCAGCTCTCTGGCCCTGCCTAGCCCTGACCCTGAGCTCTGATCCCCCATTCCCATGTTCAGCCTTCCCCTGCTCCCAACCCCGAGTCCTCCTGCTGCACCTGCTCCCACAGTAGTCTGGCCATTTGAGGGGGGAGGGGATGAGGGCCAGAGCCCTGGCTCCATGGTTTCACCTGTGCCCCCAGGACAGTGCTGGCTACTGTTTTTGGTTCATAACCCTCTTCCAACAAAAAAATGTTATTAACCTTCAGAGTAATTTAACTTACTGCTTATAATGTTCTCTAAAGTTATCTACTGCCCAAGGCTCTATTAAAGAATTTTTTGCATGAATCCCTTAACCCCAAATCCCCAAGTGGTTCACGAGCCATTCAACAGGAAGCCCTGCTCTGGGACATCAGGGTTGCTGGGCTGCCTTGCAGGAAGAGTGCATACCAGGCAGCCAGTGGTGGAGAAGGAATGCCTCAGGGCTCAAGACTGCACTTGGAGCACTCACCAGAGAAGCTTCAGTGTCCATGAGCAATGACCAAGCCTCCTTCTTACCTTGACTCCACAGTGATGCTGGGGATCCACCATCCCCAGAGACTGGGAGTATAGGGGATTCCCAGGTCTTGGTGATGAGCCCCAGGGAGGAGTCTGGGAAATGGACCTGGACAGCACTGGGAAGTGAGTGAGCCTAGCCGGCAGAGCCTGCCTTTCCCTTCGAACTCAGCTCCTTGGGGTCTGGCTTTCAGCCTCTTCACTTGACAGGAATGGCTCTCTTTAAAGCTCCCAGATCTAACAGCCTCTTTCTAACCCTCTAACAACAATGCTGCTAGCAGCTGCTATGGAGGTATAAGACCAACAACACCAGCACACAGGAGGGTTGCTAGCACAGATCTGCTTTTCTAAGGAAAGCAACTTTAAGGGGTTTACAATCTCACTTTAATTAAGTATACACATATCATTCACTTAGTTTAGGGGGAAAAGTCAGCGCCCTGAACTTCAAAAAAAACACAAACAGAAATTACAAGCAGAAATTACATAAACAGAGCAAATAACAAAAATCAGTAGATGGGGCTTCTAACCATCATACATACATAGTTACCAGAGAGAGAAGCACCAACATCTGGGTTTTCAAAGTGGGGGAGCTCCTTAAGGGCTACCCAGAGTCTCGTCTGGTCAAATCACATGAACACTCTTCCAGTGAGTGAGCCTCCAAGTAAAATGCTAACCTCAGAGTATATACATATATACTTCTTCAGGGTCAGCCCGTAGAGGGCATCACAACCATGTGACTCCCTTGCTATACCTTCCCAGTAAATAGCTTTTTCCAAACACTAATTGATGTCAGCTGGTTAATCTCTAGTGGGGGGGACATACTGGATGGGGCCCTTGGCTAATACCCTCCAGGGGAGAAGTCTTCTGTCCCCTGGGCACCCAACCATGCAGTACCCCACAGCTTGGCACAGTGAACCCACAGCCACTTCAGGTGCTACATTCTTCTTTACTCTGTATCTCACATTTGCCTCTCTGTGGACACATTGTTTTCCCTCCTCAATAGTATATAATAAAAGCTTACAAAGGGCAGAAGCTGGCTGGGTTTTTTCATTCTACCCCCAGGCCCGTTGCATAGTAGGAACTTCACAAATTCTTGCTAAATTGAGTTGAGGTATCAGAGGAATTGAAATCTGCATCAGTGGAGGAAGTCTCTACACAAGGATTTCCCCAGACTGATGGCATGGGAAAGAACAAGAAAAGCCCCTTCCCTGGCTTGCTCCAGCTCCTCGATTGTGAAATGAGGGAGCTCTGCCTCTATATCTAAGCTCCCTTCAATCCAGAAGTCATCCAGCTGATTGCATTTACAAAGCCAGGCTGAGCTCTGGGCAGCCACAATCACACTTCCCCATCAGACTGGGCTTAATTTCAGGAAGCTGGAACAATGACCATGAGGAGGGTCCTCTGTGTAGCTCTGCTGTGAATGACCCCATACTCTTCAGACATTAGAGGTGAGCAGGAAGTTGGAGGTTCACAAATCTACCCCCTTCATTTGGCATGGGAAGAAACCAAAGTCCAGGGAGCAGGAGGGACTTGACCAAGGCCAAGGGTGATGAACAGGGAGCCACTTATCAATGGACAATGCTCATTGCACCAGGACATCAAAATCACCAGTTTCACAGACAGAAGGAAACAGACTGTAACAAGATCCAAACAAATAGAAAGCCAGAAGGCTTGCAGGAAGGGACAAGAGTTTAAATATGATGGGAATTCATGAATTGGCCAATAGCCCTTTCTTCTTGTGTTCCTGTCCTAGCCTTCCTCTGTCTCCTCCCACAGAAGCTCAGGTTAGGGTAAGGAGGAATTAGGACTGTAATTATGTATCTCATAGCTGTGAGTCTTCCACCTCCCAAGACCTCCACAGCCCTGAGCCATCAAACTCATGTGATCACCCCTAGCAGAGGTCTGGGAAGGATTTCTGGAGATCCCCTCCTCCTTCTAGGTGCCCCCACTCAAGCCACTTTTGTCCATTTCTGGCCCACATGGAGTATCCCATTTCTTCTGGACCCTGGGAACTGGAGGGAGGGTAGCCTGGGAGACAGCCTGAGGGAATCTGCCTGGAACTGGCACTCAAGACAAGCAGATGCCAGGGCTTGATTGATTTTTTTTTGTCTCCCAGATTCTGGACTGATGTTGTCCTTCCAACAAGCGTATCTGTAGCTTCTCAACCTAAATGTCCCCAACATTTGCTCCCATGGGCATTTACTCTGGTTTGACCCAATACAACATCAATATTAGCCAAATTCAATGCAGTATAAACCTTAGCTTGGAATTTGCAACATGTGGATGTTCGCTTACAGCACAATACCTACCAGTGATGGTTTGGCAGAGGCTGGCATCTCCTACCGTCACAGCTACACAGAAGCAGACACTTCCCACTGCCCTGAACTCCTTGGTGGCCTGTCCTATAAGGTACCTGGTGGAAGCCTTTCAGCAAGCCCTCTCAGCCACCCAGAGTGAGTCCCATGATGCCCTGCAGCTTCCAGACTCAATCCAAATTCTTTCACTCCAAGTGAAGCTAGGCACAGGAGTAGACTATGACCTTAACTTCAATTAGAGCCAACCTGACTCTCCTCATCATGTGGGGTGGATGGTAATAGTATGTAAATAGTATTTTTAGAGGAACAAGTTCTTTATTCTGAACAAGGAGATACAAGAATCTTGTGTAGACACTCATGGGATTAACAGGATAACAAAAGTGGCAATACATAAGGAAGCCAAAGGAAGCCCCTTCCAAAGGGAAGGTGGTTTTGTAAGACAGCCCATCAGGCATTTCTACTTCATCGTGGCTGGGCCCTGTCCAACCCCTCCTGGTCCAAGGGCCAAGCTTTATCAAGACGTTGCCAATGGCTCATATTCTCCAGTGAAGATTTCCTGGCCAAGCAACACTGTTACTTTGTGGAAAAGACAGGTGCCGGATGGCGGCTGGAAAGCAGGGACTTGCGTGAGTTCCCAACCATGTCCCTCCAAAAACCTATAAAAAATGGCTCTGCAAATATATAGGAATACAAGCCATTCCCCAATTGAGAAATGGTCAAAAGATATGAACAGGCAGTTTTCAGAGGAAGAAATTAAAGATATCTACAGGCATATGAAAAAATTCTCTAAATCACTACTGATTAGAGAAATGCAAATCAAAACAACTCTTAGATACAACATCTCTCCTGTCAGATTGGCTAAAATAAAAAAAAAACAGAAAAATGATAAATGCTGGAGAGGATGTGGGAAAATTGGAACATTGTTACATTGCTGGTGGAGTTGTGAGATGATCCAGCCATTTTGGAGAGTAATTTGGAACTACGCCCAAAGGGCTACAGGAATGTTCATACCCTTTGACCCAGCAATACCACTTCTACGGTTGTATCCCAAAGAAATCACACAAGTGGGAAAAGGACCCATATGCACAAAAATATTTATAGCGGCTCTTTTTGTGGTAGCCAAAAATTGGAAATCAAAGGGATGCCCATCAATTGGGGAATGGCTGAACAAGCTGTGGTATATGAAGGTAATGGAATACTATTGTGCCATAAGAAATGGGGATGATACGGACTTCATAACAACCTGGAAAAACCTACATGACATAATGCCGAGTGAGCGGAGCAGAGCCAGGAGAACATTGTACACAACCACAGATATATGGATTCCGTGAGGACCAACCCTGACAGACTTTGCTCTTTTCAGCAACACAAGGTGCAAGGACAACTCCAAGGGACTCACGATTGAGAATGCTATCTACATCCAGAGAAAGAACTGTGAAGTTTGAATGCAGATTGAGGCACACTTCATCCTCGCCTTTTTTCCTTCTCTTTTGTTTCTGTTTTTGGGGGTTTTTTTTTGGTTCTGTTTCTTCTTTCTCATGATTCATTCCATTGGTCATAATTCTTCTCCGCAACTTGACTAGTGTATAAATTAATTCAATGTGAAGTCATACATGGTAGTTAGAGATTCCATGCTGTCGTGGGGAGGGAGTGGGGAGAGAGGGGAGAAAATCTGGAACTCAAAATTATGTAGAACCGTGTGTTGTAAACTAAAAATAAAAATAAAAAAATGGCTCTGAACAATTCTAGAACTGCAGAATCCACAAAATAGCAGAGGGAAGCAGGGATCCAGCCCAGGACAGCCTGGATGGTCGCTGGGTGAGGTCTATCGGGCCTGGAGCGGATGGGAGTGGAGCTCAGTGTGGGTGGTGGCAGGACCAACCAGACCAGGAGCTGGGCAGAACAGGCCCTAGCACCCTGAATCAGTGAGCTGTGGCAGTTACCAGACTTCTCAACTCACAAACACCAAAGACAACAGAGAAGGTTAGTGGGAAAAGCTGCGGGGGACAGAGGTCATGGTTCGGCCAATGCCCCAGGGGCAGCAGGGGAGGTGCAGCTACAGAACTACAGCTACAGTTACTTCCGGCCCCAGGCCCACCTAGTGGGAGGAATTAAGTGGTGGATCAGAGCAGGAGTGCAGAGCCTGTTGAAGATTTGCATCAGGTCTGGGTTGGTGGTTCTTGGGGAAGGAGGAGTGCTGGTGTGGCAGATATCTCTGAAATCAACAACGCATCCCCTCAAGCTTGGAACAAAGTATTCTTTGGTCTACAAGCAGTCATACCCCACTGAAAAACTCAAGGGTCAAGTAAGTTGGCTGGGAACATGGCCAGGCAGTGAAAACGCACCCAGATTCAGTCTCAGACTTTGGAATCTTTCTTTGGTGACAAAGAAGACCAAAACATACAGACAGAAGAAGTCAACAAAGTCAAAGAGCCTACATCAAATGCCTCCAAGAAAAACATGAACTGGTCTTAGGCCATGGAAGAGCTCAAAAAGGAGTTGGAAAAGCAAGTTAGAGAAGTAGAGGAAAAATTGGGAAGAGAAATGAGAAGGATGCAAGAAAATCATGAAAAACAAGTCAATGACTTGCTAAAGGAGACCTAAAAAAATACTGAAAAATATACTGAAGAAAACAACACCTTAAAAAACAGACTAACTCAAATGGCAAAAGAGCTCCAAAAAGCCAATGAGGAGACGAATGTCTTGAAAGGCAGAATTAGCCAAATGGAAAAGAAGGTCCAAAAGACCACTGAAGAAAATACTACCTTAAAAATTAGATTGTAGCAAGTGGAAGCTAGTGACTTTATGAGAAATCAAGATATTATAAAACAGAACCAAAGGAATGAAAAAGTGGAAGACAATGTGAAATATCTCATTGGAAAAACCACTGACCTAGAAAATAGATCCAGGAGACATAATTTAAAAATTATTGCACTACCCGAAAGCCATGATGAAAAAAAGAGCCTAGATATCATCTTTCAAGAAATTATCAAGGAGAACTGCCCTGATATTCTAGAGCCAGAGGATAAAATAGAAATTAAAAGAATCCACAGATCACTTCCTCAAATAGATCCCAAAAAGAAATCTCCTAGGAACATTGTTGCCAAATTCCAGAGCTTCCAGGTCAAGGAGAAAATACTGCAAGCATCCAGAAAGAAACAATTTGAGTATTGTGGAAAAATAATCAGGATAATCCAAGATCTAGCAGCTTCCACGTTAAGGAACCGAAGGGCTTGGAATCTGATATTCTGGAGGTCAATGGAGCTAGTATTAAAACCAAGAATCACCTACCCAGCAAAACTGAGTATCATGCTCCAAGGCAAAATATGGACTTTAAATAAAATAGAGGAATTTCAAGCTTTCTCAGTGAAAAGACCAGAGCTGAATAGAAAATTTGACTTTCAAACACAAGAATCAAGTGAAGCATGAAAAGGTAAACAAGAAAAAGAAATCATAAGGGACTTACTAAAGTTGAACTGTTTTGTTTACATTCCTACATGGAAAGATGATGTGTTTGATTCATGAGACCTCAGTATTATAGTAGCTGAAAGGAATATGCATGTATACATATATGTGTGTCTATGTATGTGTATATATATATATATATATATATATATATATATATATACATATATATGGACAGAGGGCACAGGGTGAGTTGAATATGAAGGGATGATATCTAAAAAATAAAATCAAATTAAGGGATAAGAGAGGAATATGTTGAGAGAGGGAGAAAGGGAGAGATAGAATGGGGTAAATTATCTCACACAAAAGTGGCAAGAAAAAGCAGTTCTGTAGGAAGAGAAGAGAAGGCAGGTAAGGGGAAATGAGTGAATCTTGCTCTCATCAGATTTGACCTGAGGAAGGAATACCATACACACTCAATTGGGTATCTTACTCCACAGGAAAGAAGGAGGAAGAAGATAAAAAGGGGGGATGATAGAAGGGAGGGCAGATGGGGGAGGAGGTAATCAAAAACAAACACTTTTGAAAAGGGACAGGATCAAGTAAGAAAATTCAATAAAGGGGGATAGGTTAGGAAGGAGCAAAACATAGTTAATCTTTCATAACACGAGTATTGTGGAAGGGTTTTACATAATGAGACGCATGTGGCCTATGTTGAATTGCTTGCCTTCTTAGGGAGGGTGGATGGGGAAGGAAGAGGGGAGAGAATTTGGAACTCAAAGTTTTAAAAACAGACATTCAAAAACAACAACAAAAAAAGTTTTTGCATGCAACTAGGAAATAAGATACACAGGCAATGGGGCGTAGAAATTTATCTTGCCCTACAAGTGAAGAAGGGAAAGGGGGATGGGAGGGGAGTGGGGTGACAGATGGGAGGGCTGAATGGGGAACGGGGCAACTAGAATATACGCCATCTTGGAGAGGGCAGGAGGGTAGAAACGGGGAGAAAATTTGTAATTCAAACTCTTGTGAAAATCAATGCTGAAAACTAAATATATTAAATAAATTAAATAAAAAAAAAAGACAGGTGCCCCATGCACAGGCCTCTCTTAACATTTATACCTTTTACAATCCACAAACCCACCCAATTGCTGGAGATTTTGATACTCAGTAACCTAGGATTAAGATAAGATACACACCCAAAACCACACAAACACATGCCACACGTACACACCCACACAAATATGCTTCAGATTCACCCACCCACCCATACCCATTGAAACAAAGATGCCACAAACATGCTTCTCTCTCTCTCTCTCTCTCTCTCTCTCTCTCTCTCTCTCTCTCTCTTTCTGTCTGTCTCTGTCTCTCTTACACACAGACACACACACAGACACACAGACACACAGACACACACACACAGAGTAGGGGTGGCCTTGTGGTCATACAGAGGATAGATGGGAGACGGGACAATTACCCTCTTCCACACCCAACTCTGGGGACCACTTTACGGGATTCACAATGGGGAAGGAAAATAGCCCTTTCTAGACTAATTCTACTGAGCTTTTGCTTCAGCAGACAATAAAAGGAATCTTTAAACAATTAACAAGTGATTAAAAGAGTGATTAAGCCCTCCCAGCTTTAAACCTGCTGCTAGATGGGGAGGGGAACGACACAGAGAAACAGTGAGCCCGCCTGACCACCCTGGGATGCCGTTATCCCCCTTTCCAGTTAACTAAACTGATGCAGACAGAGAATAAGGGATTTTCACGGTCAAATAGTAAATGTCTGAGGCCAGTTGTTACATGATGCCTTCTCTAAGCTGACAAAGCTGGGGGCAGCCCCTCAAGACTCTCCTGTTGGCCTTCCTTTATGAGTGGGCACAATCCACCTGGGTCCAATCACAGAGTCGATACATCAGCACTTCAGTGTTAGCAACTCTTTGAAGCAGAGGATCTCACCTGGCTATGGTAGAAGGATGTGTCCAAGAGCGCTGGCACAGTGAGGCCATTGACACCTTCTTAGGACACTGGCATCTGAATGCTCTGAAGGAATGGCCATTTTTCTCCTGGCCCTTCTCCTAACTCTGGGCTTCCTCCTCTCCTCTCTGTTAGCCTCCTCACCCTGAGGTAGCTCCACTCTGGCAGCCTCTCCTGTGATTGCTGAGTTTCTGCCCAGCACCATTATTTCATGAAGAGCCCAGGCCATCTTTGCCCACGTCTCCCAGCCCCATTCCTTACTCTCTGGACTCCTCCCTTCTCCCTGCCAACTTTCTAGCTCCCTTTTCTGGGGTGTCTTCCCCCATTAAGTTCTTTAAAGGTAGAGAATGTCAGGGTTCTTGACTTGTATTTGTATCACCAGCACTAGCATAGAGCCTGGTCCATAGTAAGTGCTTAATAATTGCTCTATCTATCCATTCATCTGTCTATCTGTCTTTCCATCCATCTACCTACCTACCTACTTACCTGCCTATCAATTGATCTATCACAATGTAACTGTCTGTCTCTGCCTATCATTCCATCTGTCTATCTACCTGTTAACCAAAAAAAAAAAATCACAAGTCCATGAGACATTGATTAGAATTGGATTTATTACAAGAGAAGTGAACATGCATGTGGAACTCCTATACCAAGTATGAAGGAGTTCACAATTCAGGAGGAAACTCACATATTTCTGAGTTGCAGTGGGGGTGGGGGTGGGGGTGGAAGGCAATCCTCTCCCAAATGGGAGTAGCATGGGAGGAGGAAGGGAGCAGCAGGGGTGGGGAAAAGGTTAATCCCTTCCTGAAAGCAGGGAGAAAGGTGAAAGAAGGGGGGGCATGAGTAAGTATTGAGACAAAAGCCACATTCTTTTCCTTGGGGAACTGCTAGACTATGAAGGTCTGATGCTCTGTTTATGTCCAAGGAACCCAACTGAACAGTTTCTCAGTCTGGTGCAGATTGACTGATGCCTGTCTTGTAGCTCATTCAACCCTTAAGGGCATCCTGTGAGAGACCAGCTAAAGGGGCCAATAACAATTTATGTCAGCTTGGAAGGGAAAGGGGGACTTCACCCTTGACTCATTCATACTCTGGGTCCAGTGTGCCTTCCAAATATGGTAACTCAAGAAGACAGGTTAGATTGGCTTACGGGCAACATTATTAACTGATCTATCTATCACATCTATCTATTTATTGGTCTGTCCATCTATCTCTGTCTATCAATTAATAAGTATCTATCTCCATCTGTTTATCTATCTCTATCAATTAATAAATATCTATCTATCTCTATCTGCTCATTTACTTCAGTGACTACCTTAAAACCTTTGACTCTGTAGATCACAGCAAAATGTGGCAAGTCCTTAAAGGGACAGGAGTACCAGATTATTATTTGCTTCCTGAGGAAATTGTATATGGTCCACGAAGCAACAGTGAGAACTGGATGTAGAACAATGAATTGGTTTAAGATTGGGAAATAAACACAACAAGGCTGTGTATTGTCATCTTATTTATTTAACTTATATGCAGAGTACATCATGGGAAAGATTGCCAGGAGAAACATCCGCAGTCTCAGATATATATAGACGATACCACTCTCATGGCAGAAAATGGAGAGGAATCAAGAAGCCTCTTGATGAGGGTGAAATAGGAAAGTTTAAGTGCTGGCTTGAAGCTTAACACCAAAAAAATGAAAATCTTAACAACTGGTTCCATTACATACTGACAAATAGAAGCAGCGTCAGATTTTCCATTAATAACCAATGCTTTTGAATTGTGGTGCTGGAGAAGACTTTTGAGAGTTTCCTGAACGTCAAGGAGATCAAATCAGTCCGTACTTAAAGAAATTAGTTCAGGCTACTCCGTGGAAAGTCAAATACTGAAGCTGAAGCTTCAGTACTTTGGCCATATAATGAGAAGACAAGACTCACTGGATAGTGATAGACAGATAGTTATATATCACTGGAAAAGACCCTGACCTTGGCTGTGGTGTCACCAGAATGGGAGGCGGGGACAATGTCCCCTCTCTTACTCTGCCTCCCTCAGTGCAACCTGAGATCCCATTCACCTTCTTTGCAGCCACATCACATTGTCCCCTTGGGAGCCAAGAAACCTCCAGGTCTCTTCCAGGTGAAGCAATATCTATCTCTGCTGCCCCCTGGTGTGCTCTCAGAGATGTTTTATTTGAAAGAAAGTCTCCATTTTATGATATTGGATTCAGCTCAATATAGATTCTAGGGCAGAGAGCAGTGAACAGGTGGCCCATTGTTTTTGTATAGTCAAATCTAAAAATACAAACTTTATTTAAAAATCTAAAACCATTCCTAGCTGACTGGCAGTCCAAAAGTAGGAGGCAGGCTGGATTTGGGCCCAGACCTCCTGTTCTAGGCTGTTCTAGGCTGTTTTGGTTCCTGGCTCTCACATTCAGAGTGTGATTTCTCACTCCCAGCTTGATGTCATCTGCAAATTAGGCATTTTTCTACCCAGCTGAATTGAATTTCTTTGTGTCTTTGGAATGTCATTCTTTTTTTAATAATTAATTTATTTTTAGTTTTCAACATTCAGTTCCATAAGATTTTGGGTTTTAATTTTTCTTCCCCTCCTTCTTGGAACATCATTCTTGAGAGCTTCCCATACCTCCTACATTTAATTTCCCTGTAGTCTGTGGGTTCAAATCCAACCTCAAACACTGACTAGTTGTATGACTGGGCAAATCATGAAATGCCTCTGACTTCATTTTCCTCATCTGTAAGATGAGTGTGGGGAGGCTCATGTGTTGCAAGGGCTGTCCCTGACATATAGCATAAGGGTGTCATTGTATAGCTCAAAAGGAAGAAGAATAAATATCTCTAGCCTCTTCTCTTCCCCCATTTTTCCAGGAGAAATTTTAATTCTTGGTCAGAGGAAAAGCAGGCTAACTTTGGCCTCATCCATCTTCTTTCTTGAAGCAGGTGGCTGGAAGCCACTCTGCTCTCCTCAGAGAGGGAGGGTACCAAGCTAGAATTCTTTTTTTTATAGTTTGTAATTTTTTAAAAAATTTAATTTTAATATATTTAGTTTTCAGTATTGATTTTCACAAGAGTTTGAATTACAAATTTTCTCCCCATTTCTACCCTCCCCCCAACTCCAAGATGGTGTATATTCTGGTTGCCCTGTTCCCCAGTCACCCCTCCCTTCTGTCACCCCACTCCCCTCCCATCCCCCTTTCCCTTCTTCACTTGTAGCGCAGATAAATTTCTATGCCCCATTGCCTGTGTATCTTATTTCTAGTTGCATACAAATTATTTTTTGTTTTTGAACATCTGTTTTTAAAGCTTTGAGTTCCAAATCCTCTCCCCTCTTCCCTTCCCACCACCCTCCCTAAGAAGTCAAACAATTCAACATAGGCCACATGCGTATCATTATGTATAACCCTTCCACAATACTCATGTTGTGAAAGATTAACTATATTTTGCTCCTTCTTAACCTATCCCCCTTTATTGAATTTTCTCCCTTGACCCTAACTATATTTTGCTCCTTCTTAACCTATCCCCCTTTACTGAATTTTCTCCCTTGACCCTGTCCCTTTTCAAAAGTGTTTGTTTTTGATTACCTCCCCCCCCATCTGCCCTCCCTTCAATCTTTTTATCTTCTTCCTCCTTCTTTCCTGTGGGGTAAGATACCCAATTGAGTGTGTATGGTATTCCCTCCTCAGATCAAATCTGATGAGAGCAAGATTCACTCATTCCCCTTACCTGCCTTCTCTTCTCTTCCTACAGAACTGCTTTTTCCTGCCACTTTTATGTGAGATAATTTACCCCATTCTATCTCTCCCTTTCTCCCTCTCTCAACATATTCCTCTCTCATCCCTTAATTTGATTTTATTTCTTCAACTCACCCTGTGCCCTCTCTCTCTCTCTGTATATATATATATATATATATATATGTATATATATATATGTATATGTATATATATATACATACACACACATATATATGATATATGTGTGTATATACATACATACACACACATATATATATACGTACACACACACACACACACACACATATATATCCATATTCCCTTCAACTACCCTAATACTGAGGTCTCATGAATCATACACATCATCTTTCCATGTAGGAATGTAAACAAAACAGTTCAACTTTAGTAAGTCCCTTGCAATTTCTTTTTCTTGTTCTTTTTCTTCATTACCTTTTCATGCTTCTCTTTATTCTTGTGTTTGAAAGTCAAATTTTCTATTCATCTCTGGTCTTTTCACTGAGAAAGCTTGAAAGTTCTCTATTTTATCAAAAATCCATATTTTGCCTTGGAACATGATACTCAATTTTGCTGGGTAGGTGATTCTTGGTTTTAATACTAGCTCCATTGACCTCTGGAATATCGTATTCCAAGCCCTTTGGTCCCTTAATGTGGAAGCTGCTAGATCTTGGATTATCCTGATTATTTTTCCACAATACTCAAATTGGATGCTTGCAGTATTTTCTCCTTGACCTGGGAGCTCTGGAATTTGGCAACAATATTCCTAGGAGATTTCTTTTTGGGATCTATTTGAGGAGGCGATCTGTGGATTCTTTCCATTTCTATTTTGCCCTGTGGCTCTAGAATATCAGGGCAGTTCTCCTTGATAATTTCTTGAAAGATGATATCTAGGCTCTTTTTTTGATCTTGGCTTTCAGGTAGTCCAATAATTTTTAAATTATCTCTCCTGGATCTATTTTCCAGGTCAGTGGTTTTTCCAATGAGATATTTCACATTGTCTTCCACTTTTTCATTCCTTTGGTTCTGTTTTATAATATCTTGATTTCTCATAAAGTCACTAGCTTCCACTTGCTCCAATCTAATTTTTAAGGTAGTATTTTCTTCAGTGGTCTTTTGGACCTTCTTTTCCATTTGGCTAATTCTGCCTTTCAAGGACATTCGTCTCCTCATTGGCTTTTTGGAGCTCTTTTGCCTTTGAGTTAGTCTATTTTTTAAGGTGTTGTTTTCTTCAGTATATTTTTCAGTATTTTTTTAGGTCTCCTTTAGCAAGTCATTGACTTGTTTTTCATGATTTTCTCTGGATCCTTCTCATTTCTCTTCCCAATTTTCCTCTACTTCTCTAACTTGCTTTTCCATCTCCTTTTTGAACTCTTCCATGGCCTAAGACCAGTTCATGTTTTTCTTGGAGGCATTTGATGTAGGCTCTTTGACTTTGTTGACTTCTTCTGGCTTTATGTTTTGGTCTTCTTTCTCACCAAAGAAAGATTCCAAAGTCTGAGACTGAATCTGGGTGTGTTTTCGCTGCCTGGCCATGTTCCCAGCCAACTTACTTGACCCTTGAGTTTTCAGTGGGGTATGACTGCTTGTAGACTAAAGAGTCCTATGTTCCAAGCTTGTGGGGATGTACCAGTTCTGCCACACCAGCACTCCTCCTTCCCCAAGAACCCCCAACCTGGACTGGCCTTAGATCTTCAGCAGGCTCTTCACTCCTGCTCTGATCTGCCACTGAATTCCTCCCACCAGGTGGGCCTGGGGCCAGAAACAATTGCAGCTGTAGTTCTGTAGCTGCCCCACCTCCGCTGCCCCCTGGGGTTGTGGCTGAACCACGAACTCTATCCCCCTGTCCCCAGCAGCTTTTCCCACTAACCTTCTCTGTTGTCTTTGGTGTTTGTGGGTTTAGAAGTCTGGTAACTGATGCAGCTCACTGATTCATGGCGCTAGGGCCTGTTCTGCCCAGCTCCCAGTCTGGTTGGTCTGCGTTGCCCACACTGGGCTCTGCTTCACTCTGCTCCACTCCCAGCTCCGTGTGGGATAGACTTTACCAAAAGACCATTCAGGCTGTCCTGGGTTAGACCCCTGCTTCCCTCTGCTATTTTGTGAGTTCTGCAGTTCTAGAATTAGTTCAGAGCCATTTTTTATAGGTTTTTGGAGGGACTTGGTAAGGAGCTCATGCTAGTCCCTGTTTTCCAGCCACCATCTTGGCTTCCCCCCTCCCAAGCTAGAATTCTATCTCTCTACTGGCTTAAATATTGTTAGTGTAGGTGATGTGTGTTTTAGGTTCAAGCTAAACTTCTAGCCATTGTTCATTACTGGGAAAGAGGAAGACCCCAAGTATTATATCCAAGGTTTGACTCCCTTCCCACTGAATGCCTGTATACAAGCTTGGATTGAAATACAGATACACGCAAGACAGCTAAGAAACCCATTTATCCAAGTCCACAGGCGAGCAGAGTTCAGAGGAAGTGCACAGAGGACATATACCAGACCACACAGGGTGAAGGAGCTCTCGAACTGGGAGCAAGATAACTCAGCTCAACCAAGATCTCCCCCCAGGGGAAATGACCTGAAATCTCTACAGGAATAAGCTGGGGGTAGGGACATGAGGAAGACTGTCCACTCCTCTCATCATGACTTTGGCCTCCTCCATCTTCTCTCTTGAATCTGGAAGCCAGAATTTGCCAAAGTGACTCTTAAGTTTGAAGATTCTGAAGAACCATCCTCTCTCCAACTCTGCCCCATTGATCTCCACCAATGAGTAGAGAGTGTGGACATTGGGACTGGGGTAACATTCCTCTCTGTGTTGAAACTCTTTTCATTTCCTTACAAAGATCAGCTGGGGCAGGTCCAAAACCTGTAAGTGTGCTGTGTAAACCTAAGTATCAGTGCCTTCAAACAAGGATGACTCTCCCAGCATCCCAGGCAACCAGTCTTCAGGACAGCCAAAATTTATGTTAAACAAAGGCTCACTAAGAGTACTTTCAGATGGCACACACACATGTTACTCAGGTACTTTTTTCAGTCATATCCACTCTTCACAACCCCATTTAAGGTTTTCTTGGCAGAAATACTGGAGGGGTTTGCCTTTTCCTTCTGCAGCCCATTTTACAGATGAGGAACTGAGGCAAACAGGGTTAAGTGACTTGCCCAGGGTCACACAGCTAATCTGAAGCTGGATTTGAACTCAGGGAGTTGAATCTTCCTGACTTCTGGTCCAGCATTCCCTCCACCATACCACCTAGGTTTCTAATTCTGATTTCAGTAGACCTCTATGCTTTTTAACAGCAAAAGCAAGACAGAGCCCCTCAGGGTCTTAGCAGCCATCATTTTTGGTGATCATTTCCCATATGCCCACATTAATACACAAGCATTAATGCAATTAGCAGATGTCCAGTGTTGTAACAACAATACTCTATTGCATTAAAATGCTGAGCTTAAGCAATACAATAGTAGAGCAAAAGACTCGAATTCAAATCCTGACAACCAACAATCAGTGCCATGGACTTATTGAGGTATCATTATCTAGTGAGTAATTCTCCATTCAGTAGCATTCAGACTTGTAAGAAATGTTCCATGTCAATAAATGCAGCAATTCCCTAACAGTGGGATGAAGCTATGCTGGGAGAAGCTTGTGGCATTTCCAAACAAAAACAATAAAACAAAATAAAGTCGGCATCAAAAAATTCCAACATAGAACCAAACTATCTGCGACTCTTAAAAAAAAAAAAACTACTCCCATTGAAGAGACAAAGAAAAGAAAAAATGAGAATACATGTGTTTTCCAGAATGGGAGGAAACAAAGCTGTCCCCAGAAAGACAATTTCCAGGCAGGCCTCAGAGGGCTTGCCCAGGAGCTTCAAACAGATGGCCAGGGAAATGGAGCCCAAGAGATGCTTTGGGATTCGCTGGCTCAAAAAATCAATCTAAGGAGAAAGATCGTCCCTCCGAGTTCATTGTCTCTCACCTGCGGCTCATAAGGAGACAACAGACATTTCTAGCCTCTTCTTCCCCCTCCCTTCTACAAGGGAGACTTTGCTCCCTGCTATGAGGGGAAGCAGGAGAGCAGTGGTTGAAGCTGCCACTCTCCTGTGCTCAAAGAGAGGGAGGGAATACCAGGCTAGAATTCTATCTCTCTGTCCCCTCAAATGTTAGTCGTGTGGGGGATGTGGGTTTCAGGTTCAAGGTAACTTCGGATCAGTTTCAATAATGGTTGGGTGGGGGAGGAAGACCCCAAGGAAGAATATATAGCTGACAATATAGAAAGAAGGAGTTCTGCCATTGGGAGTGAGGGAACTCAGCTTAACCAAAAGAGTGACTCCTAATTCTCATCTGAGGGGAAGTTCCACACAGTCTCCAGTGAAGCAAGCTGGGGACAGAATCATGATGGAACAGTTCCTCTCATGCTACCTTCTTGACAAGGTTTGGTCTCTTCCATTCTCTCTCTCTCTCTCTCTCTCTCTCTCTCTCTCTCTCTCTCTCTCTCTCTCTCTCCTTCTTCCCCTCCCCTCCCTCTCTCCCTTCCTCTCCTCCCTTCCCCTCTCCCTCTACTCCTCCTCTCCCTCCTCCCTACCCCCCCAGCCTGCCCCTGTCTCTTCCCTCTCTCTCCTGGAAGCTAGAAGTACCTAAGAGACTGGAAGCTTGGAGACTGAAGCATTGTTCCCTTCTCTGGTTCTCTACTCTGCCTCTCACAGGGACATAGGCAATTCACCTCCACCAATCAGGAGAGAGTCCCATACCAATGGGCTTTTGGACTGGTGTTACATGGGTGTTGTGAGATCAAATGACTTAGTATGTATAAAGAGCTGTACAAAGGTTAACAAAACTGAAGACAAAGCTCTTCTCAACTGTTTGGAGCTTCTCTGACCCCTTTGAAGACCTGGCCTTACCTGACCTCACCAGCCCAAGGAGGCTCAGGAGGCTGCCAGGCTCTATCAAGACACTGGAGAGGAGGGGTGTCCATCCCCACACACAACCCCATCCTTCTGTCCATCTGAGAATGAGAGCAGAGGAGAAGTCACTGAGAAGAGAGCCAAGAGAGCCCAGAGGCTCGTCGAGTGAGGACAGTGTCCAGGGGCACAGCCATCACTCTGTGATGGCTGAGGCAGGAGAAATAGGATTTCATTTTTTCTTTTTGGAAGGTCATCACCTTGCCAGAACTCATCTTACACCATCTGGGCTGGAAAGGAAATTCTGTGGTGGTTCTAGTGTGTGTGTGGTTGTGTTATTCTTGTGAGTAAGGCTGTTTTCCCACCACAAGGAAACCCTTTCTGATGAAGTCTTCTGGATTGGCTCCAGTGCCAAGGAAGGCTGGAGAAGTGAGCTTAGGCCAAGCCTGCCACATGGGAAGCCAGGTGGGGGTTTCCAGTGATCTCCAGGAGTCCTTCACTCCACCAATGGTCACCCGCGGCATTTGTCAGATACAAGTTCATCTTCCATACATCGGAACAAAAAAACCACATTAAACTTCAGTCACTGGAGGGGTGGGGCCAGAACGATGCTCCATCAAGACCAGAGGTTCTCAAACTTTTTTCAAATGTGGGAAAAGCACGAGGTTTCCCTCCAGGGGTGTGTCTAATGGAAATCCCGAAGAGATGAGTGCTGGGGGAATGGAGTGGTTATGCAATTCATTCCAATCCAACAAACTTTTTTTTTTTTAAGCCCAGACAAAATAATTCCAGGCTGGAAAAAAGGAGGCCGCCCCCTTCTTCCCCCTTCATCCGGCTAGTCTGGCCACCCCAGGAGGTAACAAGGAGAGGGGCAAGGGGGCGCAAGGTCCGCTTAGAGGCACTTTGGGGGAGGGGATCTTCTGGACAAGATCCTGGGGGGAATTCTAGGGTTTCTGTGGTGCTGTTCTGGGCCCTGGACACAGAGAGAAAGAGGAAGAGACAGAAGAAAACTTGGTGTGAGTGGGTGGGGGAGAACTACAGAAGGAGGGGGCGGGAGGAGGGAGAGACAGACCCAGAGGGAGGGAGGAGGAACTGGGAAGGAAGGAGGATCGCAAGGTGAGGCGGAGACAGAAGGAGAAGAAGATGGCGGAGGAGAAAAGGGAGGGTGGTGGGGGTCAGGAGATGGGTGGTGCCCTGAGCCCCAGTCCTGGAGCCAAGCCTGGAACCTAGGATCTGGCCTCCTGGCTGGTTCAGGGATCAGCGGAGTCTGAGAATCCGGGCGGGTGGAGGCGGAGCCGGGAGCGGAGGGGCAGCGGAGGCGGGCAGAGGGCGGGTTCCCCGGACTGGGACGGGACCAGAAGCGGCCATGGCGCAGCTAGTGGTTCTCACTGCTCTGGGCTTGGCTCTAGCGCTGCTGGGCGAGAGGTTTGTGGCGCTCAGGTGAGAGGGGCTTCTGGTGCGCATAGTGCGTGAGCTCTAGTGAGCCTCTGTGCGCCCTAGGGGCACAGACTGAGAGGTGAGTGCAGGGGCTGGAGGGTGGGGAGCCCGGAACGGCAGAGGTGGGATGGGGGCGGGGCGCGGAGCCGGGAGCCTCCACTTTTCTCTCTTGCCCCCACCTCTTCCCCAAATCCACTTCCATCCTCTGCAGCCAGGGGGGCGAGGGTGAGAGCTGTAGCGAGAATGGGAGCCTGGAAATTTCCCTTCCTCTCGTGAAGGCGGGCCGGTCCCTAAGCGCCCCGAATTGGACAGAGGCGCCGGGCAGGGGGCGAGTGACAACGATCTGGCGGCCTGGGCGACGCCGCCCAGGGCTCTGCCTTCCTCCAGCCTTGTCCAGTTGTCTTGGGTGCCCTGTCCTTCAGTCCCTCTTGAAGAAATGGGGCACTCAGTCCTTAGTTACCGCCTGCGAGGCTGAAGAGGGCGTGGCCCTGAGTCTCCCCCACCCCCTACCTCCACACACCCGCTCCCGGCCTGGTAGTGAAAACGCAGAAATTTTGCAACTTCGCCTTGCAATTCCAGGGCCCCTCTCGGGTCTTCTCTCTCCCCCACTATCCTCCCCTCCCCCCTTTCCGTCTCTCCTTCCCCCCCCCCCCCCCCCCCCCCCCCCCGCCACAAAAGCCGCCGAGCGGCGGTGGAGCGAAACAACGGTCCCCCCCCCCCCCCCCCCCCCCCCCCCCCCCCCCCCGCCGCCCCACACAATGCGTGTTGCCTCTGGCTGGGGAGCATGTTCTTGCCTCAGCGATTTTTCTAGGCTGCTGGTGAAGAACATCCCTGATCCTCCCAGTGCCCCCAGCGCTGGCAGCAGCCCTACCCTCCAGCCTTAAGCATGTGTCTTGCTGCCCGGCTCCACTTTACTTGGGTACCAGTTTTAAATGTGTGCCCCCCTGATGATGGTCGTTGCTGTGTGGGGTGGGGGGACACGTAAGGCCCTCTTGCAAAGTGAAGACAACGATTGAAAGCTGGTTCTGACAATGGGGTGAAGGGGGAAGAGCCTGCCTGGCTTCTGGGTCCAACCCCTCCCCAAGTAGCAGGGACCTTGGCCAACTTCCTCTTTCTCTGGTCTAAGGGACTGAAGGTTCTGTGACCCACATATTCTCCATGGAACTCCCAGGCCTGGAGATCCTTCGCTGGCCCCAGATGCAGCCCTTCTCTGTCATCCCCAGGTCTAGGATCCTCTAGGTACTCAGTTTCCTTCTCTGTGACATGGGTTTGGGCTTGATAGCCTTGGAAGCCCCTTCTCCATCTGGGACCCTACAATTTTCCTGGCAACATCTTTGCTGTGTCACTAACGTCACTGTTATCGAGACTGAGAAGTCCCAGGGACTGCCCCAGTAAGACCATATGGGCATGGAAGGCTTCACCCCAAGGAGTGGGCCCCAGCCACGGCTCCTAGATGCTGGCCATACTTGGGCCCCACGACCTCTGGGGGCTGGGCAGCCACAGGGCTTGTCCTGGGGCCAAATCACATATGTGGGCTCCCTGTTTCACCATCTATTCCAAGGAGCACAGGGAGATGGAGGGGGAGGGCTTTGTTCCTCTTTTTTCTCCTTCAGTTGGTTGTGGCATTCAGGGGCCCACTGTGGACAGTGGGAAGACTGAGATGTGTCCTGGCCATCACGCCCCCCATCATACACATACACATCCAGACATAAGCACATGAGCACATCCTGACATCTTAGTGGATTCTTGGTCAAAGCAGGAGACCAGGCCCAAGCAGGCCATGCTTTGGGGCCCTCTCATTTATTAACTGGGTTTGGGGATTGGGGTGGAGGAGACGAAACCTTTGCCTGCAGAGGGTTCCCAAGCTGAACAGTCACAGACATCTGCCAGCAAGTGGAAGGGGCACAAGATATGGGCCGGCATAAGCCCCGGCTCTACTTGGCCATCATGCGGCTTAGCTGTGGAACGCTGGGCCTGGAGTCAGGAAGTCTGTTGTTGCTTCTTGATCCCATTTGGGGTTTTCTTGGCAAAACAGTTGGAGTGGCTTGCTTTTTCCTTCTCTAGCTCATTTTACAGGTGAGGACACTGAGGCAAAAAGGATGGAGTGACTAGACCGGAAAGATGAGTCTTCCCAAGTCCCGGCCTGGCATTCTAGCCCCTTCGCCACCTAGTTGTCTGAAGTCAGGAAGACATGAGTTCAAATCCAATCTCGGGCACTTCCTGGCAGTGTGACCCTGGACAAGTCACTTAACCTTTGCCTGCCTCAGCTTTCTCATCTGCAAAATGAAATCTTCAAAAAATAGCACTTTCCTCCCAAGCTTGTTATGAGGATCAAATGAGAAAATATTTGTGTGGTGCTTAGCACAGTGCCTGGCATAGAGTAGGCACCTGATAAATACTTGTTTCCTTTCTCCCATGCAAGCCCACAGGGTATGCTGAACCACAGAGACCCTGGGCCAGTCAGGAAGATTGAGGAGGGCAGGGACACAATTGCTCTCCCCACAGGTGTGGCCTGGTGGTGGCACAGCCCCGCCATGACCTCCTAGGAGTCCTCCACCCAACATTCTGGAGCCTTCTGTGAACTCTCAACACTGGTGGGCACCTGTGGAGTGTACATGCATCAGGGAAGGAGATTATCAGGTCGAATAACTGACTCCCACATCGAAGCCAGGCTGATGCCCTGGGAGCCTGGTGGAGGCTTGGACTTGCAGGCTGAGTGGGGACTGTCCAGGGTACTGACCTGTACCATGCCAACTTTCCCCATCTTTGTCTGTCCTGGACCTTTGGGAATGTGCCCTCGTGAGCAGGGTGTTGCAACAATCTGCTAGCAGCTGCTGAAGGGGTGTAAGACCCACCAACAACCAGCTCACAGAAAGCTGCCAACACAGGTTCTTTCAATCTGCTTTACTAAGGAAAGCAATGTTAATGGGTTAACAATCTTACTTTAATCCAACATACAGACATCATTCACTTAGTTCAGGGGAAAAAGCCAGCACCCTGAACTTCAGAGCAAACACAAACAAATTACAAACATCAACAGACAGACTTTGTCTGATTCAAATCTTGATCCATAGTTATCAGAGTTTAACAAAGTTCAAACATCCGGGTTTACAAGCTGGAGAGGGCTCTTAAGTACAGCTGTCCAGAGTCTCCACATCAGCACACCTTCAAGAGTGAGAGCCCTAAGCAAATAACTCTGTTCTTTCTTTTCATACAGTTTCAGACATCATCAAACGTCATCTGAGCCACCAGAACTTAGGCTCCTATGATTGGCTCTGGTCTTAGCAACTACCCTCAGGACCCTTAGGGCTTCACACCCACACAGGCTTAGTACCTAGCAGACAGGGGTTTGGGCCTGGGGTTTAGCACCTAGTAAAACTCAATCAAAGACACCCAACTTAATTGATATTACACAGGGCCATTCAAACCTTCCATTGGCTGGCTTTGAGCAAGTCCTGTGATGTGGGTATTTGGGGTGGGCCAACCCCACCCTTCCCACAAGTGTCTGCAGAGACTCACCAGGGCCAGCTCACCAGGGAGCCAGTTCTCCTGTGATGTAGGGGTCCTGGCTGAGGCTTTACCCCAGGATTCAGAATAACCAGCAGATACCTTCATTTATATTGTTCTGCCCAGTCAGGGAAGCTGTGTCAGCCAGAGGTGCTGAGGCTGGAGGTGGGCCACAGAGGATAGGTGAAATCTGTTGCCAAGGTTGGCTAGAACAGAGGCCTTGTTATTATCTATTCACGTTCAGAGGGCTCAGAAAGAAGGGAAACTGTAGGGAGAGGAGGGAGCTACCCAATGCATGCCTGCACTTAAACAGTGTTTGTCTGCTGTCCGAGACAGCTGGTCCAGAAGATGCACATCTTAAGGGGACAAAGACTGTTCCAACAATTCACACATTGTCTGTTAGCATTCCTTCCATTGATTTTTCTGAGGCATGGGATGGGGAATGCTTATCACAGGGCCTGGCACATAGTAGACATTCAATAAAAGTTTATTGGATGGAATTAACTAAGGGCTAGTGTTTCCTGAACTAGCTAGCCTTTGCAGAATCCTTTCCATCCCCCATGACTATACTGTCCCCCACCACACACACACACACACACACACACACACACACACACACACACCCAGCTTGTCATATATTGACAGAGGGAATGGGAATGCACATAGCTCTCTTTGGTACAAGAACCTTGGGTGAATGTTCATCAGCTGATGCACTGGTTTATATTCATAGGAATCGCCTTAATGCCTCCAGAGAAGTTGAACCCGTTGACCTTCCCAACTGCCACTTGATCAAAGGTGTAGGTATGTATAAGGCAGGGGTTGTCTACATCCCCCACCCTCTGAGACACAATGAGTTAAGAGTTTATTGTAGGTGAGATCTCCTAGGCTCTCTTTGGGCTCATACATGTTGGGAGCTGATTTTTCTCAAATCTTTGGGGGAGTGTGGAAGAAGCAGGGGCATGACCATGCCTGGAGTTAATATGGTTTTTTTCCTTTCCAGTCTCAGCCCAACTCTTATGGTGGGTCTGTCATTACTGCAGTATTTAAATTCTGAATTCATGGTTGTTCAGTCCACTTACCAAAATTGTAAAGGGCTGAAAGGGCCCTGTTCACTGTTGAGGCCAAGCCTGGCGTGCTTGCAGGAGAGAGGACCTAATTAGCAGTGATTTCTCCACTCCTAAGAGTTCTCTAATGGCTTCAAGGCTTTTGGCCAAGGCTCCACATTTTACTTCCCTATAAAAAGTGTCCTAAAAAGGGGCAGCCTGCCTCCTACCTCTGTGGGACCAGGGAGAGGATAGTTCTGTTATACATTGTCTCAGCAGAGCTAGTCTGGAAAGTGTCAGAAGAGGACAATGCAGATGGTGAAGGGCCTTAGCTTGGATGTGGCCACACTCTCCCCTCTGTCTTCACCATGACATCCAGTGCCTGACATGGTGTGGGTGGGTGACTAACTTCCAATTCCAGCATTTTGTGTATACACTGGCTCTGTGCAAGACACCATCCTTGCCCTAAGGAGTTACACTCTCTCAGGGGGTGCCTTGTCTGGTATTCTGGGGTGGAGGAGCCTTGGGCCTCATCCTGCCAGCTCTGCAGCTTTGGCGCTGTCCCTCACCCTCTTCTCCCGATACTCTTTTCTCTTCCCTGGCTCCCCTTCTACCTGTCTGACTGCTCCTCAGCCTCCTTGGAAGGCTTTTCATCCAGTCCCACCTGCCAAGGGTGGGTGGCCCCAAGACTCATTCCCCAACCACTCCCTTGCTTGTGGATCTCAGTAGCTCTGAACTGAATGGATTCGGTTCTATCCTCCCTGTGCAGATGAAGCCCTAGTCTCTCCTCTGGGCCCCAGTCCCTCATCACCTCCTTCTGTTTGATACTTCAGACTGGATGTTTTCTAGGCATCTCCAACTTAATGTGTCTAAAACAGAACCCACTGGGGGCCCTCCAGCTGTTCAGGGCATGGCCTTCTTCCCAGCCCCCAGGCTTGCCTCTCCTCCCCCACAGCAGCTTGCTCCTGTCCCCTCTTCTCTACTCACCCAGCCCCACCTGATTTCAGGCTCTCATGATCTCTCCTGACAGAGTAGCCTCCTCACTGGCCTCTCTGCTTCCCAGCCATGCTCCACTCAGCCTCCATAGCCCAGGTTGGGCCGGGTCACCCCTCACTCTGCTCCACGAACTCAGTGACTCCTTCTTAACTCTGAAATCAAATAGACAAAACCCTCTGCTTGGTGTCAAAATCTCTTCCCCACCCTGGTCCCTTCCTACCTTTCCAGTGTTCTTGTCCTCTACTTCACTTGACTCACTCTGCCACCTGGCCCAGCAAACGCTCCCAGCCTGTCTTTGCTCACACTGGTTGCTCCCCACTCAGATTCACTCGAACCCTTAGTCCCTCTTCCCCATCTCCCCTGCCCCTTTAGAATCCTTGGTGGTTCTCCCAAGACCACCTTGGACTCATTTTGTGTATAATTATGCTTGTGTCTAGACTGTCCCCACCCCCGTTAGAATATAGCCTTTTGAGGGCAGGGCCTGTTCCCTTTTGTCTCTGTATTCCCAAGCACTTAGCACAGTGCTGGGCACATTGTAGGCCCTTAATAAGCCCCTGTGGATTGACTGGAGGATGTAGCACCTGAATTTAGTTTTGAATGAAGCTAAGGGTACAAAGAGATCTTCACAATGTCCCAGGAGGTTTTTGGGGCAGGCATCCCCCACTCTTGACAGATGTGGAAGCTAAGGCCCAGAGAAGGTCAGTTGAGTTACCAGAGGTCATGCAGCGAGTAGGCTGAAAACTGTCTTGCTCCTCAGGCCTCATCCCTAGCCCCGCCTCCCATGTCAGTGATGGCTTTGGAAAATCCTGGGATGGGCCCTCCTTCTGAGGATGCCAGGGCCAGCAAAGGGCCTTAGACATGGAGTGGGCTTGTTGACAATCACTGGCTCCTTGCTTCCCTCCACTTTCCTTCTTTACCTGCTGCTGACTTTCCCAGGAATGACAGAACACTGGAACTTTCTGTGCCCAACCTCATGCCACCCCCTTCCTACTGCCCTAGGGGGCAGGTTCAAGGCCCCAGGAGGGGTCCAGATACCTGGCTGTGCTTCCATCCACAACCCCAGTGTAGAGGCCAGAGGGCCAGGGCCAAGATCCAGGACAAAACCAGGAGCTCCCTGCTCGAGGAAGGAGCCTGATAACTGGCAGCCAGCCCTTCCCTCTTCCCCTGCTCTCAATTCCCATTATTACCTAAAGCTCCCAAGGTCTGGCCTGGGCACTAGGAGCATGGGAGGATGTTGGGCCTGTGGATAGAAAGGGAAGAGCCCCATCAGGGGAGTCCTTTTATCTGGGCACAGCCAGCTCTCTCCCAGAGACCCAAGGCAGCCCAGGCTGCTGTTTCTGCTGCTTTTTTTGGAAGCCATGCCCAGAGAAGGAGGGAGGAGTCTACATTCCAGCAGGGGCCCAGGGCTCAGACTCTGACTCCCTCTCACAATGCCCCATGCAGCAGGAGGGCCAAAGCAGGAGTAACTACCAGTCCTGCCCTAGTCTCTGGTCCCCTCCTTTCCCAGGCCCCCAAATGGGCTAGAAGCTAGAGGAAGAAGACACAACAGAATCCCTGGCAAGAGCCTCAGAGGGTCAGGGGTCCCAGGCAAGGTCCAGGGAGAACCTCCCTTCCTCCCGTCCTCCCAACCCAGAAGGAGCCCATTTGCCAGGATCTGCCTCCCAGCTCCAGGGCTAGGCTGGAGGAAGGACCAGAGCTGATGCTGAAGCCAAGGGTGATCTCAGGCTCTGGCTCTCTCCAGGTCCAGGCCTAAAGCCTACTTGGGGCCAATGGGCCATATTCTACCCCTCCCCCAGCTCAGCAGCCCAAAGGCCTAGAGGGTGAGACAGGACACCCTGTGGTCTTCCTCTGCCCTGACTGGGATATGAGGTCACCCAGATCCCTGGAGTGCTGAGCTTCATGGTTGCCTGTTTCTGTTTATTTCCAGAAGCAGGTTCTGAAGACATCGACATACTTCCCAATGGCTTGGCTTTCCTTAGTGTGGTAAGTGTCTTCTCTACCTCTGAGCACTTCAGGACTAGAAATATTGTCTTCCTTGGGTCAGGGCCAGAGACTGGCGCTGGTTACCCCCTGGCCAGTAATCAGAGTGGACCTAAGGTCAGGACGCATCTCTTCAGCTTCCCTGAAGCTGAGTCCTCCCGCCCCTGGGTCCTGTGTAGTTTGAGGACTTCATTCCCCCAGCATGAGAGCCATCTTTTTCTAGGGTACCTAGTTTTGGGGGGTGTGTTTGGAGCCACTGCTTTAAGGGCCCCCCCACCAACATCATGTGTTATTTTATGCAAAGCACACTCTGTCCCCCACTGCCCCACCTCTAGACAGGCCCTCTGGTGAACAGGACAAACTCAGGGCCTGGGCAGCTAGTTTGCAGCCTCCCCTTGGACAAGTGGATACACAAGATCTCTCTCCTCAGGACCTAGGAGGGGACGTCTTGAAGTGAGGGTTTTTCCGGGTTTGCTTCCAGCTGTGATTCTAGCTCAGATTGGAAGCTCTTCTGAGTAGCACCTGCCTGCCCTTAGCTCTCCCTGTTGGGAGAAGGGGTGCAGCAGCACCTGGCGGCCTTGGCTCTGCCATCTCATCCAGCCCCAAAGGGCCTGATGAGCTTGGGGCTTTTTTGCGCCAGGGCCTCAAGTTTCCTGGGATGCAGAGCTTTGCCCCAGAGAAGCATGGAGGAATCCTAATGATGGATCTGAACAAGGACAGCTCCAGGGCCCGAGAGCTTCGAATCAGCCGAGGATTTGATCTGGCATCTTTTAATCCCCATGGCATCAGTACTTTCATCGACAAAGGTAAGCAGAAGAAGCCTTTGATGACCCGTGGCCATCTCGGCTGCCTGATGCCAAGCCTGGAGCGGGGCTGTGGGAAGGTCTCACGCACACTCAGGCTGTCTCCAACGGCTCTGCCATTGTTTGGTATGAGGCTTCCAAAGTGTGTCTCATGCAGCTCAGTTTGGATTCACCCCAGTGATCTCTGTGAATTCCCCAAGCTATTCCCAGCTAGAGCCCAGCCTCCTTCAAAACGTTCTAGGCATGACACTTGGCACTGAGGCGTGGGAATCTTTGGGTTGTGAATTGAAGCAAGAATGGGAGGTTCCTGAATTCTTGTATGTGGAGAGAGGAGACTGTCCCAAGACAGCTGAGTCACCATCAAACCAGGCCAGCGTTGGGGGGAATGTTGGGGAGAGAAGAGGGCTGCCCTCCAGCTGTTCCTGCTTCCAGAACAGAGTTCCAGGGTCAGAAGCAGAGAGCCAAGGTCTAGGTCAAGTGGCCATGTCCTCTCTGAGCTACACACTTTGTCCTTGCCTTAGATGACACCGTCTATCTCTTCGTTGCAAACCACCCTGAGTTCAGCAGCACAGTAGAAATTTTTAAATTTGAAGAAGAAGAGAGTTCCCTTTTACACCTGAAAACCCTCCACCATGAGCTTCTTCCAAGGTACTGCCATCTTGTTTCACTTCCTCCACGTGGAGGTGTCCTCCAGATGTGGTTAACAGCCCTTAATGGTCTGTGTGTGGGCCCTCCACCCCAAGCAGGTGGCCAGCTGGTCCACTTCTGGTCACCATAATTTTGGAAGTCCTTGATAGCTGGAGGAAGCTCCAGAGGAAGACAGCTAGGACAGGGGTTGATTTCCAGTTCTGGCTGGGGCTCATTGGAAGTAGGAGACAAAATAGCCTCTCTTCCCTACTGTCTCTTGTCCTCATCAGCCAGGGCCCTCGAAATGGGTGGGTCTGTGCTGGGCTGTCAGCCACACTAAAGTCAAAAGGCAACACCTGCACAGAACTTCATCTATCTGAAGCCAAGTTGAGATTGATCTGGCTGGCTGGTCCGAGGCCTCCTGGCAAGACACAGCAGAATGGTCCCTGAAATGGCCTCCTGGGCGCTTCTGCTTTCTGCTATGTACTTTTAGGGATTGTCTTTTTGCCTTTCTTTGTATCTCTGGTGCTTGGCTCAGGGCTGCCACCCAGGAAGCACTGAAAAAGAGTTTGTTGACTGGCTTTGGACACAGGCTGACCCTGCCCTCATGGGCTCCAGCAGCTGGTTGCAGGAACCACCAAGTGGACACTCCTCCCCTTCAATGCAAGAGGAAGGAAATCTCCTGGTGTGGGCAATTAGGCATCCAGCAAACTTTCCTGCTCCTCAGGCTGGCCTTGGCCAAGAATAACCCCACCCCAGTTCCAAGACAATTATGGACAGACACATTTATCTAGATGTCTCGTATGTCCCAACTAGGTGACTTCATTTTTAATTTCCTCCTATTCCTTGTATTCCTTCCCAAAGCTTCATGAGCATACCCTGTACCCACCCTGGACTGTGCTGGAGGTAGGGGAGGTGCAAGATTTCCTTTGTGACCTCCTGTTTCAACAATTAGGCTAGCAGCTGCTGTGAGGGCGTAAAGCCAACAACAACCAGCTCACAGAATGCTGCAAGCCCAGGTCCTTTTCATCTGCTTTATTAAGGAAAGCAATGTTAAGGGGTTAACAATCTCACTTCAATCCAGCATACAAATAACATCCACCTAGTTCAGGGGAAAAGGCCAGCACACTGAATTACGGACCAAATACAATTCGTAGTTACCAACATCTGGGTGTACACCCATGGAGCTCATTAGAACGGCTAGAGTCACTCACCACTGCTGCTGTGGCTCAGAGCTCTGAGAGAGAACTCTAACCTTTGTGCTTATGTGTCCTGTTCAGGGCCCAGAGGACCCTGACCTCACCCAGCCTGGGAGTGGAGAAGTTCCCCGCCCCCATCACATCAGATACAAATCAGTAGTTCCCAATTGTCTCAGTGCTGGAAATATAAAAACATCCCACTTTATCTGCCCCATTCAAACAAAGGCCAGAATCATTAAAGGTCAATAGCAAAAAGTCCCACCTTAATTACTATTATACCTCCCCTCCCCCACTCCCATTTACCCCCTCTCCCCCACTTGTCTTCTCGCCCTCCCACTTGTTTTCTCCCCCTTCCCATTTGTCACCTCCCCCCTCCCATTCTCTCCCTGACTCCTTTGCCACCACCTTTGGGGCTTGTTGACCCAGAACACCAGTTGTTGCTGGAGATGACCAGTAGCCTGCCCTATGCAATGGTCCAGGTGTTGGTTTCCCGGCCTTACTTTTCTCTTTCTTTCAGTGTGAATGACATCATAGCTGTGGGTCCGGAGCATTTCTATGCCACCAACAGCCACTATTTCTCCGATATTTTCTTAAAGTATCTGGAGGTCTACTTGAATCTGCACTGGACAAACGTCATTTACTACAGCCCCGAAGATGTCCGCGTGGTGGCTGAGGGCTTCGACTCCGCCAATGGCATCAACGTGTCCCCAGATAAGAAGTATGGTTGGTTGGTCGGTCACTGGGGATTCTTGAGCCCCTGGGGAAATCTCAGCCCTGCCTGAGAGAGTCCAGACTCCTCAGAGAGGGGGCTGTCACCCTATGGTGCTATTCCAGACCTCAAGATCCCTACCATCAATAGAGTTTGGGGTCCTGGTTTTTAAAGGTCTTTTATTTGTAATTACACTTTTCAGAGATTCAGTGAGCTAGATGTTACTTTGTGGTGACCCTGGGATCCACAGGGTCCTAGGTCTAGGGCTGAAAGAGACCTCAGCAGTCAACTTGTCTACCTCCATCATTTGGCAGGTGGGGTTACTGAGGCCATGGGGATGAAGAGATGGATGCCCAAGGTCATGCAGGGCATAGCCTTAGAGGCTTGGTCTAAACTCATGTCTTCACTGATCCCAGAGTCTGGATTCTTTCCTCTGGGTGCACTGTGGCCCTTTACAACCAGACAAAACTGTCCTGTGGCATCTTCATTTTCAGTGTCACAAGAAGTACAAGTTACAAAACATACATCAGTCCAGGTATGAAGGATCTGCTTGGATAAGGTTAAAATACTTCGAAAATGAAGAGCAAAAAATAGATTTGTGACCCCCAAAGTCTGCCTTGTCAGCCCCTCCAGACTCCTCTCTAGGGTAGCAGACTTCTCTCTTAGCCATGCCACACCATGCCATGTAGGGAGGGGCAAAGGAGATGGTCATGGCCAGTGCTTTCCAAACTTCCAAGTGCTATGAAGGTGGCAGGGTTGTTCGCGCTCAGTCCTACCCCAAGGGGACCCCAGCAGGTGCCTAAAGGCCCACTCTTGAAACAAAACTACAAATAGTGGGCAGACCATGCCATGGACATGCCTTGGCACTCTCTAGGCCAGGTGGTCTGCATCTTGTCAGCATCATGGGCCTCACGGGCACCCCTCAAGTGCACTGGACAAAATATGTCAAGACAATGAGACTTGACATTCAGTTATCAGATACCCTGTGGACCACAGGCTAAGGACCCTGCTCCAGCTATAGGCCAGGCTTTACGTGGATGCATCTCTTTAACAAATGTGTCCCTTTGGTGAAGGTACATCTATGTTGCAGATAGCTTTGCCCATGAAATCCACGTCATGGAAAAATACGCCAATTGGAGCTTGAATCAAGTAAAGGTAAGGGGACAGGATGACTCTTCCATCCTAGCTGGATGCTGGCTGCCTGTCCTGCATGTCCTAACCCAGGCTGCTCTGTCCAGGAAAGGCCTTGCCTTAGTGGTCACATTGACCAGTCTCAAGGTTGTACTTCTCTCCTCTTCCCCCTTCATCACTGGCCCTGGGTATGCTTAGGTGGTGGATTCTGGTCCAAAGCCACCAGGCATTGATGGCCATGAATCTGGGCATCCAGTGAGCTTTCCCAAGGCAAAAAGTTCAGGGATCAGTGCCCCCAGAAGGAAAACTGATAAGCAAAAGTCAAGAGGCCCTTGTGTCCCCATGCTCAAACCCTCATGGGAAGTTGGTTCAAGATGGCTAGGCCTCTCTGTTCAGGCACTGAGCTCCCAGAGCATGGCCAGTCTCACCTGGAGAGTGAGGCCCTGTTCCCCAGAGCTGATGGCCATTGTTACGGTGAGAAGAATTCACTTTATGTGGGATTATGTCTACAGTCCAGGAGGAGGACATGTAGCTTGACCCAGGAGCCAGCTGGGTATAAGGTCATTGTGAGGTCATATGACATGTGCAGCCTGTGTAGACATGGTCCTGTCTTCCTTTGGCAGGTACTCCACCTGGACACGATAGTGGATAACCTGTCCAGTTGACCCTTCCACAGGAGACCTCTGGGTGGGCTGTCACCCCTAATGGCCAGAAGCTGTTCATCTATGACCCCAGTAACCCTCCTGCATCCCAGGTAGGTCACCTGACATCCCCAAGGTGAGGCTCATCCTCTCCTCCTTCTCACTGGTCCAGGCCAGCTCATTGGCCCAGCTCCCTGGGTCCCCTCATTCCTCTGTGAAGAGTCAATGTTCAGCCAGAATGAACAGTTAAAATACTTCAGAGAATGAAGTGGGAGTGTGATGTGTGTGGGAGCGTGATCCTTGTTGATCATGAAGAGGGAGCCAGTGTTTCATACAGGGAGCTCCCTTTGGGGGTCTCAACACCAGACTCCTCACAAACTTGTTTCCTCATGGGGCAGAAGTTGGTCCCACTGGTGCTGCCTGTGGGCAGGGGCTGATGCCAGGGTGTGTTCCTCTCTGCTCAGGTGCTTCGGATCCAGAACATTCTTTCTGAGACACCCACAGTGAGCACAGTCTATGCCAACAATGGATCTGTGTTGCAGGGCAGCACCGTGGGCTCTGTGTATGGTGGGAAGCTGCTCATCGGCACATTGTATCATAGGGCCCTGCAGTGCCAGCTCTGAGGGGCATCCACAGCCCCAGCTCTTACTAACACCAAATTCACTGTGAATTGTCCATCCTGAAGAAGTGCGTGGAGTACAGGTGACTAAGACGGAGGTGATTTGAAGGAAGTGCTTGTCTTCCTGGGCAAGGAAATGAGAGAGGGGACAGTGCAGGGGGCTCCGGGGCAGCCGCACTGCCACCTACATGTCCCTGCCCTGTTGCCCCTGCCCGAGCCCTCACAGAGCTCCCAGGACAGAGCCTCGTGGCTGGTTTGCCCTAGCCCCCTCCCAGTGACCACTGACTCAGTTCAGCAGCACCTACTGTCCTCTTGTTGTTTACGACCCCAACAGTTAAAGATTTCCTTAAACCCAGAGGTTGCATTTGTCCAAGTCATCCTTCACATACTGCCTATGGGCACCTAAGAAGCCAACTTCTTTACTGAAAAATAAAATACATTTTTGGGTTATCTTTTGTTTTCCATCCCCCACATTTTTCACCCTATTTCTCTCTTGGAGCCTCTCTGAAAGAGCCAGCCCTCACAAAGAGGCAGACATATTGACAGAGTCTGAAGACACACTGCAGTGTTCCACTCTCATGTCCCCTCCCCCTACCTCTGCAACAAAGAAAAGGGGGAAGGGTCCTCTCCTGTCTCATCCTCAGGCAGAGCTGGGTAACTGTCTTGTAATGGTCATTCTTTCCTTAGGGGTGTATTGTTCTGGTCCTGCTGCCTCTACTCTGCATCAGTTCAGTAAGTCTTCCCAGGCTTCTCTGTATTCAACATCCTTGTTTCTTACAAAAGAATCATGTTCCCTTGAGATTCTATATCACCCTTTGCTCAACTAGTTCCTAATTCATGGACATTTACTATTTTCAGTTCTCTGCTACCACAAAAATTAAAGCAGGCTCTTTCAAGTAAAGGGTTAAGGTACAGGGTGCAGAGTGGCAGTGTGAGTTTCCATTAGTAGCTGATGCTCAGTACTAGACTCTCAGATTCTGTCATGCTAGACAGAATCCTACCCCAAGGTCAATTCTTTAACCAAGTCTTGTCAAACCAGGGAAGAAAGCCTTGAGCATTCCAGCTGTCATACTTGCCTTGACCTACCACACTGCTCCCTGAGGTGGGAGCTGGTCATCAGATGTCCCATGGCTCTTTAGGAGCCAAAAGCAAAAAACTTAGAGCCCCTTGCCCTGTCATCGAGGATGATGGTTCCTTCTTCAGATGCCTACATGGGTAACTTTTTCTAGAATATAATTGGCATAAAATTATCCACTTTCTAATGCCTGCCTAGTAAATGTGAAGAACATAATTGGTGCTGTAAAAAGAAAACTGGGTTCCAATCCCCCAATGCACCATAACCCATGTTACCTAGGGCAGGTCACTCATCTTCTCTGAGGCTCAGATCTTAGAGTAGATGGCCCCTGCCAGCTCTGAATCAGTGGCCAAAAATGAATGAATGAATGAATGTGTATTGTTCTTTAGTGATCAGTAAGTGAGAAGCAGAAAGGTATTTTGCACAGAGGCTCAACTGAGCCTTCTGTGGGATCTCATGTTCAAAAAAGAGGAACATTTTATAGTGTCTAGAGTAACTTTAAATGGAATTTCTCTTTCTATCTCTTGGTGTTGGGCTTTGTTAGTAATGTATAGGAATGCCAAGGATTTATGTGGGTTTATTTTATATCCTGCAACTTTGCTAAAGTTGTTTATTATTTCAAGTAGTTTTTTACTTGATTCTCTAAGTAATCATCATATCATCTGCAAAAAGTGATAATTTAGTTTGTTCTTTGCTTATTCTAATTTCTTCAATTTCTTTTTTCTGCTCTTATTGCTAAAGCTAACATTTCTAGTACCAAATTGAATAATAGGGGTGATAATGGACATCCTTATTTCACCCATAATCTTATTGGGAATGCATCTAGCTCATCCCCATTACAAATAATGCTTGTTGATGGTTTTTAGGTAAATGCTATTTATAATTTTAAGGAAGGCTCCATTTATTCTTATGCTTTCTAGTGTTTTTAATAGGAATGGGTGTTGTATTTTGTCAAAGGCTTTTTCTGCATCTATTGAGATGATCATATGGTTTCTGCTAGTTTTGTTGTTGATATGAAACGCAGGGCCTATATGAACATAATTACAAAACATTTTTCACACAAATAAAATCAGATCTAAAGAAGTGGAAAAACATCAATTGCTCGTGGTGAGGCCAAGCTAATATAATAAAAATGACAATTTTACCCAAATTAGTTTACTTATTCAGCACCATACCAATCAAACTACCAAATATTATTTTACAGAGCTGGATAAAATAATAAGAAAATTCATCTAGAAGAACAAAAGGTCCAGAATATCTAGGGAATTAATGAAAAGAAATGCTAGGGAAAATGGCCTAGCCATACCAGATATTAAGCTGTATTATAAAGCAGCAATCATCAAAACTACTTGGTACTGGCTAAGAAACAGAGTGGTGGATCAGTGGAATAGGATAGGAACACAAGATGGAGAAGTCAACAACTATAGCAATCTACTCTTTGATAAACCCAAAGAATCCAGCTTCTGGGCTAAGAACTCACTATTTCACAAAAACTGCTGGGAAAACTGGAAAATGGTAGGGCAGAAACTGGGCATAGACCAATATCTTATACCACATACCAAAATAAAGTCAAAATGGGTTCATGATTTAGGAGTAAAGGCTGATACTATAATTTGGGAGAGCAAGGAATAGTTTACTTATAAGATTTATGGAAAAGAAAAGAATTCATGACTCAACAGGAGATAGAGAGCATTACAAAATGTAAAATGGATAATTTTGATTATGTTAAATTGAAATATTTTTGTACAAAAAAAGCCAATGCAACAAAGATTAGGAGGGAAGCAGAAAATTGGGAGAAAATCTTTACAATTAGTATCTCTGATAAAGGCCTCATTTCTAAAATATATAGGGAACTGAGCCAAATATATAGGAATACAAGTCATTCCCCAGTTGAGAAATGGTCAAAGTATATGAAGAGGCAGTTTTCAGAGGAAGAAATTAAAGATATCTATAGGCATATGAAAAAATGCTCTAAATCACTACTGATTAGAGAAATGAAAATCAAAACAACTCTTAGATACCACATCTTTCCTGTCAGTTTGGCTAAAATAACAAAAGAGGAAAATGATAAATGCTGGAGAGGATGTGGGAAAATTGGAACATTGCTATACTGCTGGTGTAGTTGTGAACTGATCCAGCCATTCTGGAGAGCAATTTGGAACTATGCCCAAAGGGGTATAAAAATGTGCATACCCTTTGACCCAGCAATACCACTTCTAGGGCTATCTCCCAAAGAGATCACACAAATGGGAAAGGGACCCATATGTATAAAAATATTTATAGCGGCTCTTTTTGTGGTAGCAAAGAATTGGAAATCAAGGGAATGCCCATCAATTGGGGAATGGCTGAACAAGTTGTGGTATATAAATGTAATGGAATAGTATTGTTCTATAAGAAATGGGGAAGATATGGACTTCATAATAACCTAGATAAACCTACATGATATAATGCTGAGTGAGCAGAGCAGAACCAGGAGAACATTATACGCAACCACAGATATATTGATTCTGTGATGACTAACCTTGATAGACTTGGCTCTTTTCATCAATACAAGGTTTAGAAACAACTCCAAAGGACTCATGATGGAGAGAGCTACCTACATCCAGAGAAAGAACTATGGAGTCTGAATGCAGATTGAGGCAAACTATTTGCTCTCCTTTTTTCTTCTTCTTCTTTTTTTTCTCCTCTTTTGTTATTGTTTTTGTTCTTTTGGTTTTGTTTCTTCTTTCTCATGATTCATTCCATTGGTCATAATTTTTTTTTTTTACAACTTGACTATTGTGTAAATAAATTTAATTCGAAGTTATATATAGAAGATATGTTGGATTCCATGCTGTCTCGGGGGGGAGGGCAGGGGAGAAAATCTGCAACTCAAAATCATGTATGACTGAATGTTGTAAACTAAAAATAAAAAACCTTAATTAAAAAAAAGAGGAACATATGGTTTAAATGCATGACCCCTAGGGGGCTCCAAATCACACCATTTCATGGTTCAGATGGCATTTCCTCTGAGGTCCAGTACACTTGTGTCTGGGTCTCACAAACTGACACACAGAACATGAGATCATTCAGAAGGTGGTGTCAAGGATGTGGTGGTTGCTGAGTCTGAGGTAGAGTCATCACTATCCATTCCTTTGATTTGGTCTGTACCTAAGACCTCCAATAGCTCAAAGTACAGCCCAATGCACCACGAGCTCACAAAGCATTGATCATCACATGCACACACACAGACACACACACACACAGACACACGGAGCAAGATTGTGAATGAAATCTTATGCTATGAGTCTTAAGTAACAATTGTACCATATATTCCTCACCCATGGTCTCCCGCCTCCTACAACAAAGGATTGAGTGTGTGGGGGGGTGTCTACTCATATCGTGTTTACATGGTAAGATCATTAGAGACAGACATCTCCCCCCCAGTTGAGTTTGTTGAGACGCTGAGCATATGAATTTCTATGTTCAGCAAATCACTTTGAGATTGCCTGTTAAAAAGGACTGTTCATTCCTTTCCCACCTGTTCTATTTGGAGCTAATTGTTAGAAAGCTCTTTCTTTGCATTAAGCTTAAACCCCCTCCTGCAGCTTGTTCTATGACCCAGACTGAGAGCTAGAAGAGACCACAGAGGCCATCAAGTGACCTGAGGAAACAGGCCCAGGTGAAGGACATGATGTGCAGGATGTCACACAAATAATGTCAGGGGCAAATTTTGAACCCAGGATCTCTGACTCCATCCAGGGTTCTTTCCACCACAGCAGGCCATCTCTCTGATTTGTTTAAGATAGTGAGAAGCAAAGCTGGCATAGAACCCAGATTTCCCTAGTCCCAGATCAAGCCTCTTTTCTCCACCTTAAGCTAAGTTGACCACAGGGGTCAGGATCCTGAAGATGATCTTCCAGCTCAGCACTAATTAGTGTTCCCAGTAGGTTAGCCACAGGGCTAAGTTACTGTCTTAGACCTTCCTAGTACCCAAGCTGGGGCTTTACAGCCACACTCAAGATGTATGAGGAGACCCAGCTCACCTCTGAGGAAATGAACAAGGTCCACCCTGTTATAGGAGATCCCTCTGTGCCTTCCACTACCTGTTTCTCTACACCTGACCAGCTTTATTGTTGAGGGTTTAACTGTATGTGTGTGTGAGAGCCAGAGCCAGAGAACCAGAAAGAGATTAAGAGACTCAGAGCATGCTAAAACCTACTTCATCCTCATACATCCCAGTCTCAATCCCATGGGATCTTCCATGGTCCCTCACTGCTGCTCATTCTGCTATTGGGAGCCAAACAGGACCAGTCTACTCCATCTTCCACATGCAAATGCATCAAATACTTGACGTAGCCCTAAGTCTTCTTGTTTCCAGACCAAATAGCCCAGTTCCTTCAAGTAACCCTGATGGGGCAAGATTTCTTCAGAAATACAAGATGAAACATCACTGAGTGAGATGGAAACAATATAAAAGATTAGCATAGATTGTAGTGTGTGTGTGTGTGCGCGCGCGTACATGTGTAAATAAAATCAAATCAGAAGAAGAAATAAAGGAACAATTAGGGAGAAATGGAAAGCAATATACAAGAACTAAAAATGTTGATGAAAGCCACAAATAATAGAATAAATAAATGAAATCCAGCACATATCAGTCAATAATGAAGATAAATGGAAGAACTGGAAGGCAGACTTTTTTTTCCTTAAATTTTCGACCTTTTTTTTAATTAACAGACTTGTTAATCTCTTAATTTCTCATCCAAAATATAACAAAACTTAAATATTCACCAATACATATTCAGAAAAAGTAACAGATTCAGAAGATAGTATAAATCTTGGAATTCTAAAACCACCTAAAAGGTGAAAATCCAGACACTAATTAGAGAAAACTTTTCATAGTGGACAAGTGTAAGAAGTATTCCACAAATGGAGAGAATGTATAGTACCCAAGCACAGAGAAATCTTAAGTATCTTAAGTACAATGGGTATTCTCACCTAATCTCCATAAATAGCCTTCCTCTAACCCAAATTTTGGCTAAGGAGCACCACAGACTAGCAAAAACAAACCAGTCTCCTCTGTTTCAGATTGTAAAGTCAATGACAGATGAACAGATTGGTAAGTCTCCATCACCCCTTCTGGACCACAACAAACTGCCATCAAGACAGATGGCTGACTAATTGTGAACCCAGGATGACTTTGGTTTTTCTATATAAGTGCCTGTGGAAATGGCTCACATTCAGAAATCCACTTGTCTCGTGAAGATGTCCCTGATCTATGGGTTAGTCAATACTTCTTCCTATCACAGATGAAACAAAGTCTTTTGACTGATTTGTACCCTGAATTGTAAGCTGTGGGTTTTCAGTTCAACAACACAATAAACATTAGATATTGTGTTAAAAGAGACCCTCATGATGAACACAAAAGAGAAAAAGATCTCTAAAATATCAATTATACAAAAAAAAATTGTTAAATGGCTACCATGTGCCAAGCACTGTGCTAAGGGCTAGGAAAACAAAAAGAAAAAAATCTCTGCTTACTCAAGACTTTCATTCCCTACACATAGAGATATATGCAGAACAAAAATAGCAACTATAAAGTAGTCACAGATAGGCATTTCCTTTTTAAATTTTTTTAAATTTTTTAGCATTCTTTTATTAATAATTTATTTATTTAATATTTTTAGTATTCAACAATGATTTCCACAAGATTTTGAGTTACAAATTTTCTCCCCATTTCTACCCTCCACCCCCAATCCAAGATGGCATATGTTCTGATTGCCCCATTCCCCAGTCAGCCCTTACTTCTGTCACCCCACTCCCCCCATCCCCTTTCCCCTTACTTTCTTGTAGGGCAAGATAGATTTCTATACCCCATTGCCTGTATGTCTTATTTCCCAGTTGCATGCAAAAACAACTTTTTTTTTGAGCATCCACTTTTAGAACTTTAAGTTCCAAATTCTCTCCCTTCTTCCCTCTCCACACACCCTCCTTGAGAAGGGAAGCAATTCAAGATAGGTCACAAAAGTATCAACAAGCAAAACAATTCCACAATAGTCATGTTGTGAAAGACCAACTATATTTCCCTCCGTCCTATCCTGTACCCCTTTATTCAATGTTCTCCTTTGATCCTGTCTCTTTTCAGAAGTGTTTGCTTTTGATTACCTCCTCCCCCAATCTGCACTCCCTTCTATCATCCCTACTTTCTTATCCCCTTCCCCTACTTTCCTGTGGGGTAAGATACCCAATTGAGTGTGCATGTTATTCCCTCCTCAAGTTGAATCCCATGACAGCAAGAGTCACTCATTCCCCCTCACCTGCCCCCTCTTCTCTTCCAACAGAACTGCTTTTGCTTGCCACCTATATGGGAGATAATTTACTCCATTCTATCTCTCCCTTTCTCCTTCTTTCAATATATTCTTCTCTCACCCCTTAATTTTATTTTTCTTTTTAGATATCATCCCTTCATATTCAACTCACCATATGCCCTCTGTCTCTCTCTCTCTCTCTCTCTCTCTCTCTCTCTCTCTCTCTCTATATATATATATATATATATATATATATGTGTGTGTGTGTGTGTGTGTGTGTGTGTGTGTGTGTGTATATGTATATGTGTATGTATATATATATATATATATATATATATATATATTATATATATATGTATGTATATTCCCTTCAACTACCCTAATACTGAGAAAGGTCTTATGAATTTTGAACATCATCTTTCCATATAGGAATACAAACAAAACAATTCAACTTTAGTAAGTCTCTTATGAATTCTATTTCTTCTTTACCTTTTCATGCTTCACTTGATTCTTGTATTTGAAAGTCAAATTTTCTATTCAGCTCTGGTCTTTTTATTCAGAAAGCTTGAAAGTCCTCTATTTTGTTGAAAATCCATATTTTGCCTTGGAGCATTATACTCAGCTTTTCTGGGTAGGTGATTCTTGGTTTTAATCCTAGCTCCTTTGACCTCCAGAATATCATATTCCAAGCTCTTTGATCCCTTAATGTAGAAGCTACTACATCTTGTGCTATCCTGATTGTGTTTCCACAATACTCAGATTGTTTCTTTCTGGCTGCTTGTGATGCTTTCTCCTTGACCTGGGAGCTCTGGAATTTGGCAACAATATTCCTAGGAGTTTTCTTTTTGGGATCTTTTTCAGGAGGTGATCAGTGGATTCTTTCAATTGCTATTTTACCCTCTGGCTCTAGAATATCAGGGCAGTTCTCCTTGATAATTTCTTGAAAGATGATATCTAGCCTCTTGTTTTGATCATGACTTTCAGGTAGTCCAATAATTTTAAATTTTCTCTCCTGGATCTATTTTCCAGGTCAGTGGTTTTTCCAATGAGATATTTCATGTTGTCCTCCATTTTTTCATTCCTTTGGTTCTGTTTTATAATATCTTGATTTCTCATAAAGTCACTAGCTTCCACTTGCTCCAGTCTAATTATTAAGGTGATATTTTCTTCAGTGGTCTTTTGGACCTCCTTTTCCATTTGGTTTATTCTGCCTTTCAAGGCATTCTTCTCCTCATTGGTTTTTTGGAGCTCTTTTGCCATTTGGGTTAATCTATTTTTTAAGGTGTTATATTCTTCAGTATTTTTTTGGGTCTCCTTTAGCAAGTCATTGACTTGTTTTTCATGATTTTCTTGCATCACTCTCATTTCTCTTCCTAATTTTTCCTCTACTTCTCTAACTTGCTTTTCCAAATCCTTTTTGAGGTCTTCCATGGCCTGAGACCAATTCATATTTTTCTTGGAGGCTTTTGATGTAGGCTCTATGACTTTTTTGACTTCTTCTGGCTGTATGTTTTCATCTTCTTTGTCACCAAAGAAAGATTCCAAAGTCTGGGTCTGAATCTTGAGTCCCTTTTCACTGCCTGTTCATGTTCCCAGCCAACTACTTGACCCATGAGTTTTTTGTTGGGGTATGACTGCTTGTAGAGTAGAGAGTAATTTGTCCCAAGCTTGAAGAGCTGTGCTGTTGTTTTCAGATCTATTTCTACACAGCAACCTCCGCCACAGCAGCGCTCCTTCTCCCCCAAGAACCACCAACAAGGACCTTGACTCAGATCTAAGTAGGTTCTGCACTCTCGCTCTGATTCCGACTCTTAATTCCTCCCACCAGGTGGGCCTGGGGGCGGAAGCAACTGCAGCTGTAGCTCTGTAAGCAGCCTCAGAACTGCAGCACCTCCTCTGCCACTGGGGAGGTGGCCAACCTCGAATTCCTTTCACACTGTCCCCACTGATTTTCCCACTAACCTTCTCTTTTGTCTTTGGTGTTGGTGGGTTGAGAAGTTGTATTGGCAATCAAAATGGGCTCTTGCACTTAATTCAAACAAGTGCCCTTGAAATTTTGCCTTTATTTCCTGGATTAGATTAAGAGTCCGTGATGACCTCCTTGCCCCAAGGGAAAGCCTAGTTTACATGGGTTTGAGTGACATGTTTTTTGACATCAGAGTGTTTCAACAATGCAGCCAGCAGCTGTTGTGAGGGTGAAAGACCAATACAAGCCCAACAACAAGCACGCTACCAGCATGCTGCCAAAGCCCAGGTTCTTTTGATCTGCTTTACTAAGGAGAGCAACGTTAAGGGGTTAACAAGCTTACTTTAATTCAGCATACAAATACCATTCACTTAGTTCCGGGGAAAAAGCCAGCACCCTGAACTTCAGAGCAAAATACAAACGAATTACAAACATTGACAGACAGGCCAAATAAAATTCATAGTTACCAACATCTAAGTTCAACCCGGGAGCTCATAACAAGGACTGGCCCAGAGTCATGCACACCACCACGGCTGTGGGTAAGAGCTCTGAAAAAGAGAAAGCCAACCCCTTGTTTTATATCTTTTTCAGGGTCAAGGGTGAGTCACACATGCTATTCACCCATGAAACCCAAAATCGTCACAAAGAGGCTACTTAAACCCACATAGTCTAAAAGCCTCTGATGTCTGAAACATGCCACTCAAACCCATGTGTAAACTAGGCCCTCCCCTGAGGCAAGGAGGTCACCAAAGACTCCCAATCTAATCAAGGAAACAAAAGCCAAACTCTTCCAGGGCACCTGGTTGAACTGAGTGCTAAGAGTCCATTTTGTTTGCCAACTCACAGAGGCTTTTAGACCACGTGGGTTTAAGTCGCATTTTTTTTTCTGATGATTTTAGGTCATGTGGGTGAGTTGCATGTGTGACTCACCCTTTGACCTTGAAAAAAGATATGAGACCAGGGGCTTTCCTTTTCCGGAGCTCTCACCCATAGCTGTGGTGGTGTGCATGACTCTGGGCCAGCCCTTGTTATGAGCTCCCGGGTTGAACTTAGGTGTTGGTAACTATGAATCTATATTTGGTCTGTCTGTCGATGTTTGTAATTTGTTTGTATTTGCTCCGAAGTTCAGGGTGCTGGCTTTTTACCCTGAACTAGGTGAATGGTATCTGTATGCTGAATTAAAGTAAGCTTGTTAACCTCTTAACGTTGCTTTCCTTAGTAAGGCAGATCAAAAGAAGCTGGCCTTTTGTAGCGTTCTGTGAGCTGGTTGTTGTTGATTTTACACCCCCCACAGCAGGTGCTAGCTGGATTGTTGAAACAGAAGTCTGGTAACTGCCAAAGCTCACTGATTCAGGGTGCTATGCCTGTTCCACCTGGCTCCCGCTTTGGTTGGTCTGGCCTCGGCCCATGCTGGGCTCTGCTCAGCTCCACTCCCAGCTCCGTGTGATAGAGCTTACTCAGTGATCATCCAGGCTGTCTTGGGCTGGAGCCCTGCCTCCCTCTGCTATTTCGTGGGTTCTGTAGTTCTAGAATTTGTTCAGAGCCACATTTATAGGTGTTTGAAGGGTTCCAGGGGAGAGCTTTAGGCAAGTCCCTGCTTTCCAGCCGCCATCTTGGCTCCCTTAATTAATCAGGAAATAATCTTTTAAAGAGAGAGATTATCAAGTTAAGAGCAGAGAAAAATGTAATAAAAATGAATGAAAATTGAATTGATAAGCAAAAGAAGAGCTCATTCTTCAAAAACAAATAGTGAAGTCTATGAACCATTAACAAATTAATTCCTAATAAAATAAGGAAAATACAAATCAGCAAAATTATAAATAAAAAAGGAGAGATAATTGCAAAGGAAATTAAACATATAAGCGGGAATAATACACTCAGCTGTATGCTAACAAATAAGAGAACTTTATTAAATGATCATCCATAAAATTACAAATTCCTAAAACTGACAAAATAGAAAGTTGGTCATTCAAATTGACTGGAAAGGAAAAAGTTATCATAAGTCATTAATGAATTACCTATCTCCACAAAAAAACTGGTCCAGTTTTCACAAGTAAAGTTTTTCAAATCATCCCTTAAATAAATACTCCATGCTTTACACAAAATCACAAAGGTCAGGGGAGATTGATCAAGGAAGTTCCATAGATGAGTTCCATGTGGTGTGCTGGCGGGGCAGTGAGCCTATGTTTGCAACATAAGGGTATGGACATACCCATTGATATCTTTTTAGCTTCTGATTAGGTCTCTGTGACTGGGGCTGCCCCTGAGATAATCTGCTTGACTCAGACTCTTGAAAGAAGGGCCTCTCACCAGAGGCTTCCCTCCTCCAATTGTAGGTGCCTTTCCACTTTCACCAATTTTTCACCTTTTTGCTTGTGTCTTTTCCAGTGTGCAGTGGGAGGAGGGTAGGAAGAGGGGAACACTTCTACATTCTCCTCCCCCAAGAGTTACTAATGCCTGCCTTCCCAAAGGAGCACTTGACAGTGTTCATGTGCTTGCTCAGGTGGCCCGGAAGAGGGGTCCTTCCTTTTTGTTTCCCTTCTGAGCACAGGTCAGAGGTCTGAAGAACCAGGAGTGGATGTTTCCAATCCAAGAGCAATGGCAGCAGGGAAAATGGTGGAATAAGGCAGGAAATTGCCTGGCTCTCCCAAACTCCTCTACAAATAACTTAAAACAATGTCTCAAGCAAGATGGTGGCTGGAAAGCAGGGACTTGAGTGAGCTCCCCCCAAGGTCCCTCCAAAAATCTATAAAAATGGATCTGAACAAATTCTAGAGCTGCAGAAACCACGGAATAGCAGAAGAAAGCAGGGCTCCAGTCCGGGACAGCCTGGATGGTCACTGGGTAAGTCTATCACATGGAGCTGGGAGCAGAGCTGCATAGAGTCCAGCGTGGGCTGAGCCGGAACAGACCAGACCAGCAGCCAAGCAGAACAGGCCGTAGTGCCCAGAATCAGTGATCCGTAGCAGTTACCAGACTTCTCGGCCCACAAACACCAAAGACAATAGAGAAAGTTAGTGGGGAAAAACTGCAGGATTCAGTGAAAGGAGTTTGAGGTTCAGTCACTGCCCCAGGGGTGGAGGAGGGGGTGCAGTTCTGAGGCTGCTCACAGAGCTACAGTTGCAGTTGCTTCTGCCCCCAGGCCTATCTGGTGGGAAGAATTAAGTGGCAGATCAGAGCAGGAGTGCAGAGCCTGTTTAAATTTGAGTTGAGGTCTGGGTTGGCGGTTCTTGGGGGAGGAGGAGTGCTGGTGTGGCAGAGCTGGCTGTGTAGAAATAGCTCTGAAAACAACAGTGCAACCCCTCAAGCTTGGGACAAAGTACTTCCACTCTACAAGCAGCCATACCCTGACAAAAAGCTCAAGGGTCAAGTAGTTCACTGGGAACATGAACAGGCAGTGAAAATGGACTCAAGATTCAGACACAGACTTTGGAATCTTTCTTCGGTGACAAAGAAGATGGAAACATACAACCAGAAGAAGTCAAAAAAGTCATAGAGTCTATATCAAAAGCCTCCAAGAAAAATATGAATTGGTCTCAGGCCATGGAAGACCTCAAAAAGGATTTGGAAAAGCAAGTTAGAGAAGTAGAGGAAAAATTAGGAAGAGAAATGAGAGTGATGCAAGAAAATCATGAAAAACAAGTCAATGACTTGCTAAAGGAGACCCAAAAAAATACTGAAGAATATAACACCTTAAAAAATAGATTAACCCAAATGGCAAAAGAGCTCCAAAAAACCAATGAGGAGAAGAATGCCTTGAAAGGCAGAATAAGCCAAATGGAAAAGGAGGTCCAAAAGACCACTGAAGAAAATATCACCTTAAAAATTAGACTGGAGCAAGTGGAAGCTAGTGACTTTATGAGAAATCAAGATATTATAAAACAGAACCAAAGGAATGAAAAAATGGAGGACAACATGAAATATCTCATTGGAAAAACCACTGACCTGGAAAACAGAGCCAGGAGAGAAAATTTAAAAATTATTGGACTACCTGAAAGTCATGATCAAAACAAGAGGCTAGATATCATCTTTCAAGAAATTATCAAGGAGAACTGCCCTGATATTCTAGAGCCAGAGGGTAAAATAGCAATTGAAAGAATCCACCAATCACCTCCTGAAAAGATCCCAAAAAGAAAACTCCTAGGAATATTGTTGCCAAATTCCAGAGCTCCCAGGTCAAGAGAAAATACTGCAAGCAGCCAGAAAGAAACAATTTGAGTATTGTGGAAACACAATCAGGATAGCACAAGGTGTAGCAGCTTCTACATTAAGGGATCAAAGAGCTTGGAATATGATATTCTGGAGGTCAAAGTGTAGAGGGGGAGAAGAAACCAGCGATGCAGGGATCCCAAACCAAAGTTCCCAGGAAGGGGCTGCCTGGAATGAATTCACAGATGCAAGCACTCTTTAAGTCAAGGAAGCAAAGATTTATTATGCTTTTTCAGCGGGCAAGAGTTCTTAGGGAACCTACAACCATACAGAGGTGCAGGGGGAATCTTTATAGAAGCTAATAGGGGATTAAGGGGCCGGACGTGTCAGTTAGGTGTTTGGAGGTGGAAGTAGGGAGTGATTTAGGCGTGTTCAAGGAGTGGTTAGTACTTAAAGGAGCACACACATTTAGTATCTACTGTGCAGGCATATTACCCAGAATTCTCTGGGAAATAGCCCACAGAGGGGTTACCGGGGATGTGGTCTTGACTGTGAAAATGTCTCTAAGTTCACTCTCAGTCAGGGCTAAAGGGGAGATTTTCTCATCTAGTGTCTTGTTAGACAAAATACTGTCTCTAAGATGCATGTTAGAAAGGTCAGTGAATAGTAAATATGTTTATGACTCAGTGTACAGTCAATTATCAGTATCTGGAATTCAATCTATAGTTGCACATAGTTGCTTACAAAGGAAGAAGCAGAGATAAGATGGGGCAGACTGCCCTTTGGCTAGAGAGAGACAGACTGGGATAGAATGTTTTGAGAACAAGATGTGTTTATGAGAACGGGATGTGCTTTGGAATTGGGGTTCAGGCACAGGCACCCAAGCAGAGACTGTTAGAATTTAGGGTCCAAGCACAAACACCTCATCAAAAGGAGCTAGGATTGAAACCAAGAATCACGTATCCAGCAAAACTGAGTATTGTAAGGGGTTGGTGCCAACCCCGGGGCTGTTGGCACCACTAGCACTTGGCCTGTTTCCTGGGTAAACCAGACAGGCTTAGTAGGAGTGGAACAACATGGCACCCGGAGGAAGGGCCTCTGCCCTTGGGAAGCCCCTATGGTCTACCTACACATGCAGGCAGAGCCTGTCCCCAAGGGAGACATGAGCCCAGAAGGAGAGACCCAGTTGGCCATTACCTAATGCTTCTGAACCATTACCTGATGCAGTGCCTTGTTACTTTACTAGTACATCTTTGATACTTTATGGGGACATCCTGCCTCATGTCTCACATAGCCCATGTAGCTCTGATACAGAGATGCTGACTATCTTGCAACATTCCTGATTATTCCCATGCCCGTGCAGATGCCTGTACTGAAACATTTCTGTCCTTTCCCATGCTGTCATCCTCATAATCATTGGCTTCCTGTTTATGATCACGCATTGCAAACCATATAAGAATGGATGATTTCCCCCAATAAATCAGAGTTGCTTCCATCTTGACTCCCACCTCATTCATCGTGTACCGAGACAGGTCCTTGCTAGTCAAGGACCCCCAAAGCAGACCGTAACAGAGTATCATGATCCAAGGCGAAATATGGATTTTCAATAAAATAGAGGACTTTCAAGATTTCTCAGGGAAAAGACCAGAGCTGAATAGAAAATTTGACTTTCAAATACCAGAATCAAGAGAAGCATGAAAAGTAATCAAGAAAGAGAAATATGAAGGGACTTACTAACATTGAACTGTTTTGTTTATATTCCTACATGGAAAGATGATGTTTAAAATTCATGAGACCTTTCTTAGTATTAGGGTAGTTGAAGGGAATATACATATACATATACATACATACATACATACATACATACATACATACATACACACACACACAGAGGGGTGAATTGAATATGAAGGGATGATATCTAAAAAAAAATAAAATCAAATTAAGGGATGAGAGAGGAATATATTGAGAGAGGGAGAAAGGGAGAGATAGAATGGGGTGAATTATCTCGCATAAAAGTGGCAAGAAAAAGCAGTTCTGTAGGAAGAGAATAGAAGGCAGGTGAGGGGGAATGAATGAATCTTGCTCTCATCAGATTTGACCTGAGGAGGGAATACCATACATACTCCCCCACAGGAAAGAAGGAGGAAGGAGATAAAAAGCAGGAGGGAGGGGTGGGGTGCTGATAGAAGGGAGGACAGATGGGGGAGGAGGTAATCAAAAGCAAACACATTTGAAAAGGGATAGGGTCAAGGGAGAAAATTGGATAAATGGGGATAGGATAGGAAGGAGCAAAATATAGTTAGCCTTTCACAACATGAGTATTGTGGAAGGGTTTTGCATAATGATACACATGTGGCCAATGTTGGATTGCTTGCCTTTTTAGGGAGGGTGGGTGGGGAGGGAAAAGGGGCGAGAATTTGCAACTTGAAGTTTTAAAAGCAGATGTTCAAAAAAAAGTTTTTGCGTGCAAGTAGGAAATAAGGTATATAGGCAATGGGGCATAAAAACCTATCTCGCCCTACAAGAAAGTAAGGGGAAAGGGGATGGTGGGGAATGGGGTGACAGAAGGAAGGGTTGACTAGGGAAAGGGGCAATCAGAATATATGCCATCTTGAAGTGGTGGGGAGGGTAGAAATGGGAAGAAAATTTGTAATTCGAACTCTTGCAAAAATTAATGCTGAAAACTAAAAATATTATATAAATAAATAATGATTTTAAAAAAGCATTGCCTCAAATTGAATTTTAAAGTGGCAGAGATATTGAAAAATTAAGGTAAAGCAGCCATCCTAAGACAACTTAGGAGGATGTTTGGAAAGACCTGGCCTAGGGTTGTGCTCTTTCTGGGAGTGAAGAGCAGACACCACCCCTTAACAAACAGCAAACATGGGGCAGCTAGGTGGTGCAGTGAGTAGAGCACCTGCCCTGGAGTCAGGAGGACCTGAGTTCAAATCTGGCCTCAGACACTTGACATACTTACTAGTGGTGTGACCTTGGGCAAGTCACTTGACTCCAATTGCCCTACCTTCCCCCATCCAAGAAAAACCCAGCAAGCCTTGGGGGCAGCTGTATTGGCAGCAGCTGCAGTTTGGGGAACTTTCACTCCACAGACTGTGGAGGAGAGACTTGTGTGACTGATCAGAAGAAGACTGTGGGGTGTCCCCTGCTGGCATTGGACCTGGGGCCCAAGCTCATTGACCAGAAGTGATGACAAGCTATAGCCATGGTGAAGAGTAATGGATACATACATGAGAGTGCACTCACAGAGGGTCAGGGACCCTGTTTATGGTTCTAGGATGGAGAGGACTGATTGTGGTCCCTTGCAAGACAGCAGAGTCCCTGATTTTGGTTCCAGGGCAGAGGGCTGAACTGATGCTTGTGGCTGTTGAAGTATGGAGGTTGGTGGTGCATTTTTCACAACTGCAGGGAGTGAGAGCATTTGTGGTGGCAACTGGCAGGGGGACATCTGATCCTGGATCGGGGGGAGGGGGAGTGAGGAAGGACGAGAGGACTACCTGAAATCATTCATAAACTAAGGCATAAGCTAGAAGAGCAGTGACCACACCTGGCCTTGGATTATAACACACTGCAAGAACCAAAAAGTCAAAGACCCCAAATGGAGCTCTGAAAGCATAAAAACCCCTGAAACCTGAGACATTAACCCCCCCACCCCAGAGCCTGACCCTAATGTAAAGTTAACAGCCAAAAAATGGGCTGCCTTTTTAATGAATAAACAATAGAAAAAGAAACTGACCAAAGATAGTTACTATGGGGACAGAGATTAGGGTTCAAACTTCGAAGAAGACAATGAAGTCAAAACAGTTATTTGTAAAGATTCAATGAAAAATGTAAAATGGTAACAAGACAAAAAAATTCTTGGAAGAGCTTAAAAAGGACTTTAAAAATAAAATGAGAGGTAGAGGGAAAATTGGGGAAAATAAGAGTAATGCAAGAAAATTATGAAAAAAGTCAAACAATTGGAAAACTTACTGAAGAAAATAACTCCCTAAAAAATAGAATTGGGAGAGGGGAAGGTAATAAATTCATAAGACATTAAGAATGATAAAACAAAATCAAAAGAATGAAAAATAGAAGAGAACATGTAATATTTCATTAGAAAAACACTGGACCTGGAAAACAGATCAAGGAGAGAAAATATAAAAATTGTTGGAGTACCTGAAAGTCATGATAAAAAAAATGTCTAGATATTATACTTCAAGAAATTATTAAGGAAAAGTGTCTTGAAGTTCTAGAACTAAAGGATAAAATAAAAATTGAAAAAAATCCACTGGTAACTATCTGAAAGAGATCCCAAAATGAAAACTCACAGGAACATTATAGCTAAGTTTCAAAACTTCCAGGACAAGGAGAAAATATTACAATCAACTAGAAAGAATGCAAATATTGTGGTACTACAGTCAGGATGATACAAGATTTAGTATCTTTTACATTAAAAGACTGAAGGGTATAAAATATGACATTCTGAAGAGCAAAAGAGAATTACCCAAATGGAAAAGGAGGTCCAAAAGACCGCTGAAGAAAATACTACCTTAAAAATTAGATTGGAGCAAGTGGAAGCTAGTGACTTGATGAGAAATCAAGATATTATAAAATAGAACCAAAGGAATGAAAAAGTGGAAGACAATGTGAAATATCTCATTCGAAAAACCACTGACCTGGAAAATAGATCCAGGAGAGATAATTTAAAAATTATTGGACTACCTGAAAGCCATGATCAAAAAAAGAGGCTAGATATCATCTTTCAAGAAATTATCAAGGAGAACTGCCCTGATATTCTAGAGCCAGAGGGTAAAATAGAAATTGAAAGAATCCACTGATCACCTCCTAAAAAGGATCCCAAAGAGAAAACTCCTAGGAATATTGTCGCCAAATTCCAGAGTTTCCAGGTCAAGGAGAAAATACCGCAAGCAGCCAGAAAGAAACAATCTGAATATTGTGGAAACACAATCAGGATAACACAAGATGCAGCAGCTTCTACATTAAGGGATCAAGGAGCTTGGAATACAATATTCTGGAGGTCAATGGAGCTAGGATTAAAACCAAGAATCACCTACCGAGAGAAACTGAATATAATTCTCCAAGGCACAATATGGATTTTCAATAAATTAGAGGACTTTCAAGTTTTCTGAATGGAAAGACCAGAGCTGAACAGAAAATCTGACTTTCAAACACAAGAATCAAGAGAAGCATGAAAAGGTACAAGAAAGAGAAATCATAAGGGACTTACTAAAGTTAAACTGTTTTGTTTACATTCCTACATGGAAAGATGATGTGTATGATTCATGAGACCTCAATATTAGGGTAGCTAAAAGGAATATACATGCATATATATATATATATATATATATATAATATATATATATATATATATATATATACACATACAGATGGAGGGCACAGGGTGAGTTGAATATGAAGAGATGATATCTAAAAAAAATAAAATCAAATTAAGGGATAAGAGAGGAATATATTGAGAGAGGGAGAAAAGGATAGATAGAATGGGGTAAATTATCTCGCATAAAAGTGGCAAGAAAAAGCAGTTCTGTAGGAAAGGAAGAGGGGGCAGGTGAGGGGGGACTGAGTGAATCTTGCTCTCATCAGATTTGACCTGAGGAGGGAATACCATACACACTCCCCCACAGGAAAGAAGGAGGAAGGAGATAAAAAGGGGGGGGAATGATAGAAGGGAGGGCAGATAGGGGGAGGAGGTAATCAAAAACAAATACTTTTGAAAAGGGATAGGGTCAAGGAAGATAATTCAATAAAGGGAAATAGGTTAGAAGGGAGTAAAATATAGTTAGTCTTTCACAACATGAGTGTTGTGGAAGGGTTTTGCATAATGATACACGTGTGGCCTATGTTGAATTGCTTGCCTTCTTAGGGAGGGTGGGTAGGAAGGGATGGGGGAGAGAATTTGGAGCTCAAAGTTTTATAAGCAGATGTTCAAAAACAAAAAAAAAAACGTTTTTCATGCAACTAGGAAATAAGATACACAGGCAATGGAGTGTAGTAATTAATCTTGCCCTACAAGAAAGGAAGAGAAAAGGGGATGGGAGGGGAGTGGGATGACAGAAGGGAGGGCTGACAGGGCAATGGGGCAACCAGAATATACGCCATCTTGGAGTAGGCAGGGGGGTAGAAATGGGGAGAAAATTCATAATTCAAACTCTTGTGAAAATCAATGCTGAAAACTAAATATATTAAATAACTTAAATAAATAAATTTTAAAAAAAGACTGATCACAGGAAAAATACTACTGCTCTTAGAATCATTTTAAACAAAGGGAACATCTTAAGGTGAGTCTTAAGCAGTTTGCATAAATTTCTGCACACATTCTAATTCTAGATAAAAAATAATATTAGATTGCCTAGTAAGATAACAAAACAGAGCTCCTATCTTTTATTGACTTCTTGCTCTGATCACAGAAATTTGCTATAGAAGGAAAAAGCAGGGACACGTGACATACCCAATATGATGGGATAAAACATCCTTGCTTTGCTTAAATTCAGATATAATTACAGTTATTCAATCATGCAGTATCTTTCTTCTCATAGCCAGACTTAGGAATAGTCAGGTGGGAAACATTCCTTTACAAAAGAACACAATGGGGAAACTGAGACAGGAGTATCCCATCCTAGATTGAGGCTAAAATTGTCCCCTCGGCTTTTTATTCCAAATGCAGACCTCTACCTGTTAACGATACAGGATCACATTCCCTCTGAGTAGCTTGTGGCATTTCTCTCAGATACTGATTAAATGCAGACAACTATACCCAAATTCAAACTTAAAACAAAATGAGTTATGGTCCCAAGTGCCTTTTGCCTTAAACAGCAAGTTTCACTAATCATAGCTTAGAGCCAGATATAGTTGCTTGTACTTCCATGGAGCTACAACAAGCAATAAAGATTTAGAAGATTCACGTACATTAGGGTTTTCATTAGACATGTTTCCTTCTCAAATTTAAACTTGTTCTGGTGTAAAAGCCAATCATTAGAATCCTTTCTATCTATTGTACATAAACTTCTGACTTCTCAGCAAGTTAAGTTCATTGCTTAGGACCTACATAAATTGAGCAAGTTCTTTTTCCGGGGCTGATGACCTTGCCCGTACAGAGAGTTTCCAGGGGCCTTAGCAATTTTCCAAGGAGAATTAGCATGGTTCCCAGAAAGGGGTTAATAGAAAAACCTTCAGCCTGTTTGCTCTCCTTTGCTGTTTCTCTGAGCCACGTTATTCAAGGTTGATTCAAAGACACAGCAAACCTAGGAATGAAACAAATAAAATTTGAAAATTCACAGTAGGTTTGGATATAATTACAAGTAGAAATTTGGTAGGCCTTCTAAAAATCATGCAATGGATTTTACAAAACATTTCCTCATAAAAATATTTCCCTTTCTTAGAAACAGTTTACAATTCATCCTGATACTATGATTAATTCCTATGTACTAAAAAAATTCTTAAATGTGATCACCAAACCTTTTCCAAATAACTGAAAAGGAAAAAAAAAAAGAAAACTAAACATACTTTGTAACAAGTAGATTTAAGCAATAACATCAATAGCTTAGTTAACAATCTCACAAATTTCCTAAATGATAGCAAAACAATTAAAGACAAAATTTGCTAATATATGATTTCTTAAGTAACAATACATCAAAAAACAATGTTTGGATCATAAAAAAAATTGCTTTTCTGACAACACAGATGATACAGTTGTTTACCAAGTTATGCAATAAAGGAAAATTTTAGAAATACAACAATTCCATTAACAATTATCATCTATTTAAAGATTAAAACCAAAACCAATTAATTACCATTCAGGTGGCTTTATCTTAGATGTGTTCCCAAATTTCCTTATACAGGTAATCATTCCTCTCATCACCATTGACATAAACCTCACATTGAAGAAAATCCACGTAAAGTTAATGAATATGAAGCAAGTATATTCAACTTAAAACACTTTACATTCAAATAGCATTTATTTTATGGCAAGCATTGTGCCAAGCACCTTTAGAATCATGTGATTTCATAATATCCCTGGGAACGGATTCCACCACCATCCCCTTACTGAAGAGTAAACTAAAGTAAATAGCATTTTCTTGGGGCGGAATAGTTAAAAAAAATTTCCCAATGCCAAATAACAACATGCACTTTAAAAAATTATACAAATATACATTTCTAAGTTTGTTACCCTTGGCCCTTTACAAAGGAATATTATCCACAAATTCCTATATTTCTTCAATATTTCAGTTCCCCATTCACATTCACATTTTTCTTGGGAAAGCATTACAAACAGTTTTGGAATCACCTATTACAATCAGGTCAGTTTAAAAAGTGCTGGGCCAGTATTCTAACTACTTCTTTTGGCCCAGGTGAAAAGGAAGCCTAAAGAATTTGAATCATTACTGATAAGCCATCGTTAGTTTCTCCTCCAGGCAGAGGAGTTCTATAATTAATTGAACAGGAATAACCATAACTCACAATAACCAATTCCTTTACCATAGCCAATATCTATATTAGATTTAATAGAACCCACCCATGAGTCTAGCCCGAAAGGTGGGCAGACATAATTCCTTTTATCTCTCCAGAACTTTATTGGTATTTAACATTAAAACAGTAATCCCAAATAACTTAGTTAACAGTCTTACAAGATTCATAAGGGCTGGCCAAATTGTTTTAGCTGTGTAAGCAGAATGGCCTTTGTTTTCTTTGAGTGATTCAGTTTATCTCATTGAGCCTTGCTGGGTGCTGGGCCCCAGGCCCAGAGCCCTGTTAGGTGTGGAACCTTGGTGGGGTAGGGCTAACTCCGGGGAGGGCCTAGTTTACATGTCTGGGGTGGCAGAAGCTTTTTTTCCCCCTGAACTAAATGAATGTTCTGAAGTTCAGGGTGCTGGCTTTTTCCCCTGAACTAACTGAATGCTGTCTGTATGTTGGATTAAAGTGGACTCGTCAACCCCTTCACCTTGCTTCCCTTGATTGGGCAGATCGAAAGAACCTGTGCTTTCCCGGCATGCTGGCAGAAGCTGTGGGTGGGTCTTACACCCCCGCAGAGGCTGCTAGCCGGATAGTTAAAAACAGCTTCCGTTGGAGCCATAGAGAGCTACAGCCAAAGCTGAAGCAGGAGCTGCCGGTAGCAGAGCTGACCCACGTGTGGACCGAGGAGTGCTGAGCAAGGACTTGAGGCCAGTGGGTAATCTTGTTACCGTAGAGGGGAAGCATGTATACGATTTTGCTTTATATCATCATGCTTCTCTGTGGCCTCCTGGTTACTCTTGTGAGGTGAACTTATTGGGCCTGGAAGCTTTTGATCAAAATATCAAAATGGGGATGCTGGTTCATGGGTCTGTTACTTTGGAGCTTAAATATATGCTTTAATTCTTCTGCCTCCTACCTAGTGAATTCCTTATATCCTGTAGTTCCAAACCTTTCAGACATATATATGATTCTCTTTGAAATCATAAATTCTGCATTCATAATACATTTGGTGACATGGATGGGATTGCTAGGTATAAGATCTCTGTTTAGAAGAGGAAGAACTTCAGAGGAAGAGATGAATACCCCAGGGTGGGAGGATCCATTTTATTCCTCCCTAGCAAAGGAATTGGCTAAAAAAGCCAGACCCTGTGAAAACTGGGAACCAAAGCTACGGAGAGGAGATTCTAGGGATTTGGAAAGGTGTTTACAAGAGGTTGGGATTCAGTCAGGGGCATCACTATCTAGGCAAAGCTGGATAGTGTTATCAGCTTACCGGCTAGTATATGAAAGATTGAGATTAAGTGAAAGAGATGGGGGCACTCCTACCCCACGGCAAGAAGGGGAATCTCAGATAGCAGGAGAACAAACTGCTGCTCAAGAATCTACTGACTCAAATGAGAACTTTTCCATTAATGTGGCTAGGAGCAACAAGAGGCCAAATAAGCCAAGAGTGCATTCCAACTCAGCCCAGACCAAGCCCGACTGCCTGCTTTGTCCTTGCCATGGTGGCAGGGGAAGCGAGTGGGGGGAAAATGAGACAATGTTAGGGGTTGAGGCACAAAACGCTACTAGGGTTCAGGACATCCCTCGCATAGAGAATGGGAGATAGTTAAATACTCAGACAAGCATTCGTCCCATACAAAGGAGGAAGATAGAAACCCGAGGTGACAATTCAGTTACGAGGGAAATTCAGGAAGATTTCTCACAGCAAGAGGTCACGGACATTTTGAGTAGATTCAGCCAAAGAATAGGAGAACCATTAATATCTTGGATAGTAAGACTCAGTGATCAAGGGGCCAGTGGAATATTAGTAGATAAGACGGACTGTATGAGATTCATAGGTATCAGCCATGATCCTCTAGTTCAGCAAGCTTTTAGGGAACATCATCAGCGAGGAGATGATGCTAGCAGGACTACTCTGTTGGCATTAGCTGCTGCAGGATGCAATAAGAGATATACTACTGATTCTATGTGGCCCACTGAGCACAGACCCTGGTATTCACTTACAGATTGTATCACGAGACTAAAGGAGGAGGTAATGAAGACTGCTATCATGATAGGAACTTCAGCCAAATATTACAATGATCCCATGGGAATCCCTCATAGGAATTTAATAATTAGGACAGCTCCCCCTGCTTATAAACAACTAATTTTGAATCTGTTACTTGGGGAAGTAGGGAGCTGTCTTACAGACGTGATAAATAAGATTTTACAGGTACATGACTTAGGAGACTGGGGAAGGGATAGATCTCCTCGAGAGAGAAGGGTGAATAGCCAGCAAACATGGCACCAAAATGGAGTGACAAGAAAAGAAATGTTCACTGCTCTATTGAGAGCAGGGGTAGGTTTTGAAATGATAGATGGCATTCCAACCAATCAATTGTACAGAATGTACCAAGATAAAGGACTCGATAACAGAAGAGATAGGGAAATAAGAACTGCTCCTGCAAACGCTACAGACGTTGAACCTTCATACCCAAGTGAATCACACGTTAGGGAATACTAGGAAACAGGCTGAGCCCCAGCCCAAATTAAGGAAATACACAGGCTGGATTGCAGACCTCACATTAACTTGATCATATATTGGAAAAATGGGTCAAGTACGGTAACTGAGGCATTAATGGATGCTGGGGCTGAGGCCACCCTTATTTATGGAAATCCAGACAAGTTCAGCCATGCACAGGATTAGACAAGCTAAATTGATGATGAAAATTGGACAGCTGCCCAAGAAAGAATACAGTGTGGTTATTGTGCCTATTCCTGAATACAACATTGGAATAGACATATTGAAGGGTATGACCTTAAATTTACCTGAAGGGAAATACCAATTTGCTGTGAGGAAAATAGGCATTAATGCAGTCTTAGTGGAGAAAATCAAGATGGATCCAATCACTTTGCCCAAACCTTCTGAAGTAATTACTTTGAGGCAATATCGTGTGCCAGGTGGGCAAGATGAAATTGCCAACACTATAAGAGAATGTGTTGAAGCAGGAGTGTTAGTCCCTACAACTACTCAATGGAACAACCCTGTCTGGCCAGTCCGAAAGTCAGATGGGACATGGAGGATGACAGTAGATTATAGACAGCTGAACAAAGTGACTCCTCCCTTGTATGCTGCTGTTCCAGACACGGTTACTTTAATAGAGAGAATACAAAAACATGAAGTGACTTGGTATGCAGTTATTGATTTGGTCAATGCCTTCTTTACGATCCCAATAGACCCCAAGCAGTGGAAGCAGTTTGCTTTTACTTGGCAAGGATATATTCATAGCCCAACTATTTGCCACAGGATTGTAGTTGAGCATTTGGATGAATTAAAGTTACGTGGTGTACAGCTTACACATTACATAGATGACATCATGATACAGGGAAAGAATATAAAAGAAGTGGAGGAGAGTTTAGCATTATTAATTGATCATATGAAAAGCAAAGGATGGGAAATCAACCCCGCAATGGTTCAAGGGCCAGCTCAAACTGTAAAATTCATTGGGATACAGTGGAATAGAGGACTGTGAGAAATTCTCCCACAAGCTCAACAATAAATCCAGGATTTTCCCACCCCTACTAATAAGAAAGAGGCCCAAAAGTTCATAGGGCTATTTGGTTATTGGAGACACCACATCCCACATTTGGGACAGATTTTAAAACCCTTGTATAAAGTCACCAGAAAGAAATATGAATTCGATTGGGGCCTTGAACAAAGTAGAGCTTTTGAGGAAGCAAAGGCTGCTATACAATTAGCTCTGGACTTATGGCCTATGCAAAATGGGCCAGTGGAGTTACAAGTGACTGTACAAGATGACTATGCAAATTGGAGTCTGTGGCAAAAACAACAGAGCTGAAGTGTACCTTTAGGCTTTTGGTCAAGGAAACTGCCCTCATCTGGAGTGCAGTATACACCTTTTGAGAAGCAGCTGTTAGCTGCATATTGGGCTTTAGTAGAAACTGAGCAACTAACTCTGGGTCATGAAGTGGTATTAAGGCCTGGAATTCCAATTATGCCTTGGGTAATGAGTACCCCAGCTTCTCACAGAATTGGACATGCGCAAGAGGCAAGCATAATCAAATGGAAGTGGTATATTCAGAATAGGTCCAGAGCAGGCAAAAGTGGAGTTTCTGCTCTACATGAATGTGTGGCAAACATTGACATTGAGAGGAATGAAAAACCCCTTGAATCTAAGCAACAGATGGTGCCATCCTTAGTGAAATGGAATAATGGGTATGATGGACTAAGTGTAGAACAGAAGAAACACGCTTGGTTTACTGACGGGACAGCAAAATATTTAGGACAGAAGAGACATTGGAAAGCAGTAGCCTATAACCCCTGTACTAGGGGAACTCTGGAAAGTTCTGGGATAGGTGGAAGTAGCCAATATGCTGAACTGATGGCAGTGCATCAGGCCATCAGAACCGAGAAAGGGGACAGTGTCATATATTTACTGACTCATGGCCGGTAGCTAATGGATTAGCTACTTGGATGCCTATATGGAGGAATCAGAATTGGGAGATTCATGGCAAACAAGTTTGGGGTAAAGAGTTATGGGAAAATATATGGGACATGTCTTTGGTTACGGATTTGTCAGTTTTTCATGTTGATGCTCACGCGACCCTGACCACACCAGAGCGTGAGTACAATGCACACGCGGATCGACTAGCAAAGATTGCCACTGAATGTATTGTCCCTACTCCAACTCCAACTGATGACTTAGCCTTAGCGAGATGGATCCACCAGACCTCTGGCCATTTAGGGGTCCAGGCCACCCACCGATGGGCACAGGATCGAGGTATCAGTATCTCTCATGCGTTGTTAAAACAAATAACAGAGGGGTGTTGTATATGCCAGTTAGAAAAAGAACGAACTCTTCCTAGGATAGTAACTGGAGAAATAGTGAGGGGAAAAGTTCCAGCCCAAATTTGGCAGATAGATTATATTGGCCCACTACCCCAGGATAAAGGATGTAAATATGTATGTACGTGTGTTGACACCTATTCAGGTGTACTAGTGGCTTGTCCTTATAAGGACGCAACTCAGAAAAACACCTGTAAAACCCTAGATATTGTAAGTTTATACTATGGAACCCCAATGCAGATTCAAAGTGACAATGGGTCACATTTCAAGGGCAAAGAAGTGAAAAGATATTGTGTGTTGAACAATATAGAATGGATATATCATATTCCATATTACCCACAAGCATCTGGGCTGATTGAAAGAATGAGTGGATTGTTGAAAGAACAGCTGAGAAAATTAAGCTCTAATAATTCATATCGACATTGGAAGGATAATTTGTCTATTGCCTTACGTAATATGAATAATAGGCCCTTAGGGGGGAGTACACCTCTAGCCAGAATGATGACCCCAAATCTTCAGATTAGAGAACAGCAAACATGTGAGATCCAAAATATTGAATTTTGGACTGTGAGGGAAGATGTCCCCCTACCATGTCCAGGAACACCTGGTTCGGCAGGATATGATTTACATTGTATAGAGAATTTTAGGTTGAATAGGAAAGAGATAAGAAAAACCCCTACTGGAGTATGTACAAGAATCCCCAAGAATCATTTTGGACAGATATTACCTAAACCAGGATTAGCAGCTCAAGGAGTACATGTATTGGCTGGAGTGATAGATTCGAATTATCAAAAAGAAATTGTTGTGATACTCCAGAATTTGGGTGAAAAACCTGTACAATTTTGTAGAAATGATAGGATAGTTCAAGTGATTATTATCCCCTGTGAAAAAATACCCTTTGTGAGAACTGACCCTCCTCCCAAAATAACTACTAGAGGGGCAAAAGGGTCTTGCTCCATTGATAGAATAAAGTTGGGAGCTAAGGTATGGGTAAAATGGAAGGCAGATGATATTCCAAAGGCTGCAGAAGTCATAGCCCATGGGAAGGACAACACTGTAACAGTTGTCTATTCAGAGGAAGATAATTAGCAAATCATACTCCTGAACCATACATTTTACCATGAATAGGGCTATAATAATAGATTCACAGACTACACAGGTATGGCTGATGCTGGTAATTGCCACAAGCCACTCGGAGGGTAGGTGACCTTGTGTGATTAACGGATGAAAGCTTCTACATCTGGGGAAAGACTGGGAGGACAATCCTAGTCTCTATCTAGGATGGGATCTTCTTGTGTTCCCTTGTACATCTGGGGAAAGGCTGGGAGGACAATCTTAGTCTCTATCTAGGATGGGATCCTCTTGGCTTAGTTTTCTCATTGTGTCCCTTTTGAAAAGAAACATTTCCCACCTGAGTTTGGCTCTGATGTTGGATCTTTGCATAACTGAATTCTCAACCAAACTGGAGATGATTTTATTTGAAGGATAATAGCCCATACTTGCCTACTCTTTTTGTTCTTTTGTTTTGGTTAACCTTGTTGCTAGTTCTGTCTCCTTTAGGCTTAAGCACCCTGCACTTTCCGGTGACTGCCTAAGCACATAGCATTCTTGGAATTCCTGCAAGCTCGCTAAAGAACTGACCTCTGCAATGGGACTCTTGGGGCAGGGACAGCTCTACATCCAATTTCAGCAAGAAGAAGCTATGGAAAATGAGACCTTCACCCCTTACCCCAAGATTTTGAGCCCCAATCGTTCGAGGGAGAGGGGGGGGAATGATGATACTGTTCTGTGTACTTATTTTGCATTATCCTTGCTATATTGTTTTATTGTTATGATATTATTGATCCTATGTAATGGATACAAAGATCTAGGGGTGGACATTTGAATTATTAACAATTATTTTGGGGATGATTGATTGAAGAGATTATCTGGCTGGGATCTAGGGGTGGGTCACATTTGAATCGTAAACCAATATTTGGGAATGTCACTGAATGATATGTTTTGCTTTATTGTGAATGATATGTTTTAGTTTCCTGTGTATTTGGATCACAATGTTCTAAGATATATAATTTAATTTAAATTATGATTAGATTGTGTGTCCTAGAACATTGTGAGGGGTGGAGTGTAAGCAGAATGGCCTTTGTTTTCTTTGAGTGATTCAGTTTATCTCATTGAGCCTTGCTGGGTGCTGGGCCCCAGGCCCAGAGCCCTGTTAGGTGTGGAACCTTGGTGGGGTAGGGCTAACTCCGGGGAGGGCCTAGTTTACATGTCTGGGGTAGCAGAAGCTTTTTTTTCCCCCGAGCTAAATGAATGTTCTGAAGTTCAGGGTGCTGGCTTTTTCCCCTGAACTAACTGAATGCTGTCTGTATGTTGGATTAAAGTGGACTCGTCAACCCCTTCACCTTGCTTCCCTTGATTGGGCAGATCGAAAGAACCTGTGCTTTCCCGGCATGCTGGCAGAAGCTGTGGGTGGGTCTTACACCCCTGCAGAGGCTGCTAGCCGGATAGTTAAAAACAGCTTCCGTTGGAGCCATAGAGAGCTACAGCCAAAGCTGAAGCAGGAGCTGCCAGTAACAGAGCTGACCCACGTGTGGACCGAGGAGTGCTGAGCAAGGACTTGAGGCCAGTGGGTAATCTTGTTACCGTAGAGGGGAAGCATGTATACGATTTTGCTTTATATCATCATGCTTCTCTGTGGCCTCCTGGTTACTCTTGTGAGGTGAACTTATTGGGCCTGGAAGCTTTTGATCAAAATATCAAAATGGGGATGCTGGTTCATGGGTCTGTTACTTTGGAGCTTAAATATATGCTTTAATTCTTCTGCCTCCTACCTAGCGAATTCCTTATATCCTGTGGTTCCAAACTTTTCAGACATATATATGATTCTCTTTGAAATCATAAATTCTGCATTCACAATACAAGCTGTAACCTCCTATTAACTACAGGTAAAGGTAGAAATACCTGGTTTTTTAAATGGCAGTTATAAAATATAACAAGACAGGATTAGCAAAGCTGAGAAAGTAACATAACTGGTTTTACACAAGTGTTTCCCTTTTTTAGTTTCAACAAAATTTAGATTAAAAATTGCTTTGTCTAACATCATTTCTGGCTCATAATGTTCACTCCAGTTTTACAATGTAGGAGAATTTTACTACAATTTCCAAATACAATAATAACACAAGCAGAGAATGTCAAATGACATTAATTGTATTTCCAAAACATTATGTATATTGGGCTTACCGGGAGTAGAGGCTTTTCTTCTCTCCCCACAGTTGCAGAGTCTGGTTGAGGACTCAGGGGTGGTTGAGTCAGGGATTTGGAAAAGAGGAGAGGGAGAGAGAGCCTAAGGACTGGGGAGTGCTGGGAAGCTGTAGAGTCCAGCATCTGGATTAAAGGTCTAAGACGTCATTGGGGAGGGTCCCTGAGGAACCTTTGCTTTCTAATAGGGGTTGCTTGGCTTTTGGGAACTTGGAGCAGAAATTCCAGGTTCCAGTGGTGTGGCAGCAAGGATTTGGGGGTTTGAGAGGAGATATTCCCCTGTTTGCCTAGAAGTGTGAGCTTCAAGGTGCCCAGAGGTCCAGGGCTGTTGTCACTGGGGTATGAGAGGGCCAAGGAGATTAGAATGTTCACAAATGTGCGATATATAAACAGGATGTTATTTTTGACAATAACGTTGTTGTAAAGTAGAGAACAGGGAGTAGAGCTTTGTTGTGACATGTATTTTAATTTTGCAGTTTCAATGTTATTATAATTTAATTTACATTGAGACTTTAGGCAAAAAAGCATCAAAATAAAGGGCCTAAAAAGCAGCTAATAAACAAGGCAATTATTTTTGAAAAGAGACAACTTTCTATTGTATATTCATAGCTGAATCACTTTTTAAACTTTCCAAGTAGCAAACTTAGGAAAATCACAACGAGCTATATATATATATATAATTCCTATTCTTAGAAGTATTTTTGTTTCTCAAGAATATAGTAAGTCATAGTCTTTTGTGTAAAATGTGTTCAGTTTGGCTCTCATTTTCTGATTTCATTTCTCTATTTTGAAAGGTTTAAGCCACTTTTTTCAAACTCAAATAGGAATGAGGGTCGCTAAATTGTACGTAAGGATCTCTGTAGTTGTATATTAAAAAAAAACTACTTATTAGCTCTATAGATTTATTTAATACTTTTATGTTATTAAATATTTTCCAATTCCATTATGTTTTACACCTCTATTTCAAACAACCATGGCTTGTATTGTGTCTATGTTGAAATGGATACTAATTATCATTTTTATATATAATGTTTACATCAGAAAATGCAGGTGAATATAGGATCATTACTTAAAATTCTTAATTCCCAAAATTGGGAAACCAAATTTATAATGCATTGTAGAATGCATTCTAGATTTTTTAAAGTCCTTTTTCCAGATTTCTATTTACATTAGTCTCATGGTGATTCTTATTCACCATGCATGAAACCAAACATCTTTGTATATACTTCTGACATTGAGCTGAAGTTGTTAACCCCCCCCCCCAAGGAGTCTATAGATAGATTAGAGGGGGATATAGAAAAAATATACTTTTTTTTGTCATTTTAACTGATTTTTCTTCACATTCCTGTATGTATTATTATGTTGAGAAAGGTTTCATATGCTTCACCAGATTATCGCTGGGGTCCATAAAACAAACAACTTGTTAACCAGAGCTCTTGCTGGGATGACTAGGGTTAACAGAATCTGGTAAAGGATTTTTAGCTGCTCTTTCATTGCAGCCCTGGCTCAGTCAGAGGCAGCACGACAGGGTGAAAAGATCTTAATGATTCTAATTGTTACTCAGGTAAATTTCATTTCTGTGTTCACTCCTTAGAAACTTTTTTAAAAGTGAGAACTTTGAATCTTCCAGCCAAGGTGAGTGGGACTCTGGAAAAGATGCAGTGGTGCCTTGTCCCTTCTCCCCCATACTGGGACAACTCAAAGTGTGTCTTTTTCAGATCTATGCATTTTCCGAATTTGCCTTAGTGCCAAGTAGCATAATAAATTCTGACTTATCTTAACCATCAAATTAGGAGTAACACATTTCACTTAAATCTAAGGGGGAAAGATTCCCATTTTCTTTCTTATCTCTCTTCACATTCCAAATTTGGACAGAATTGGAATGAAGGGAGAAAGAAAGAGCATTTTCTTTTTTCAACAACTTTAATGACAAAATATTTTTCTTTTCTTTCTCTCTCTCTGCCATCCTCTGACGCTGTTGCAGTCACAGAGGGAGGGGAGAGGGGGAAAGAAAGAGCTGCATTCCAAGAAGAGTCAGATAACACACTCTCTTCACACAGAAACACATAACACAAAACAGATACAGACAGAAAAGGACAGGACGCACAGAGAGGATTTTTAGAAATCCACTGCACAAATTAGACATTGGTGGCATTTTTCTTTTCTCTTGTCTTTCCCTTTCTACTTTGGTAATTCCCAATTAGCTAGTCTACCCCCTAGTGGGCTATTGCCACCCATCCGTGGGCTGAGGCTCACCCAATCTTGCCCTAATGCCAATATCATGCTTAATTGTCCTTTGTACCATAGGAACTTTTCCCTCTGGAGTAAGACATATTTCTAAAATATTCCATATGGAAAAGGCTGAGGAGTGTTCTGGTCCATCTTCCCTTAATCTTTCACTCATTTGTTTTCTGATAACCTCCCATATTTCCAAGTCAATTGTACCCTCCTTGGGGAACCATGGGCAGCAGTGTTCTATATGCTGCAAAAATTTCTCCAATTGTTCTTTTGTTATACAGAAACCTCTTTTTTTTACAATCCTTTTAATACTTGCAGATACAGATCCCTATCTTTAGACTGTAACTGCCTCATATTTAAATATCTAAATTTCTAAATCTCTACAATCCCCCAGTAAGCCGAGTGAGTAATCCTCTTACCTTTTTTCTTGAATATGCTCTGGAGCCTATATTGGTAAGACGTTACTTCATCTCCTTCAAGTTCCCGACTTGTCCCTGTTCTGGGCACCATCTGCCAGCAGTGGCACACATATAGGATGAAGTAATTGACACAAAAAGACACATAAAATGGGGCCAGGCGATTCATATAGTCTGGATATAGACTCATTTTAATGGGGTTACTGACAGAATTTTATACAGGTTATTTGCTGAGTCGTTCTGACTTCTTTTTGGTCTGGCTATAGACTGATTTTAGTGGGGTTACTGACAGTATTCTATACAGGTTAATTGCTGAGTCATTCCAAGTTCTCAGAAAAGTACAATGAAGTAATGGTTAACTTTTTTTTTATCTCCTTGTTCCTGGGAGTGAGATGCTAGTCTCCTAACTGCCAACTGTATTGAAACATTTGTGTTCTTTCCCGTGCAGGTAATCATATTGAAACATTTCTGTGGGGTAGCAGCTCTGAAGGCAGGTATTCTCTGACACATCTTATCCTTAGGTAGCTTTTGCCTCTCATAGACCTATCCTCAAATGACCTAAGCCTCACAGAGGCTTAGGAGGCTGCCTGGCAGAGGTCTAAGAGGCCTAAACACTAACCAGGATATAGCTGGCACCCCACATGGATGGTTGGATATGGGGGGAAGGATGGGGGCATGGAAAGAAAGTGGGGCTTGGAAGTAGAAGATCAAATTTTCAAGTATAGCTGAGTGACCACGGACAAGTCATTTACCTCTCAGATGACTCTCACTTTCATTGTCTGAGAAATGGGCATGATCACCAAGCTCTCCAATTGGTCCCAAAAGATGTCATAAGCAATGCACTATGTGTGACCTCTAGGACCCCTGAGCACCTCCCAATGCATGGGTATCACTGGGTAGTTGAGCTGGAGGCATCATAACAGTCCAGATGAGAGTTGATCAGAGCCTGAGCTGTGTGGGAGTGTTGTGAAGGGGAAGGATAGGTTCTGTGGGCCTGGGGTCAGTGGGAGAAAGGCCACGTCATGAGCAGGAACTGCAACCCTAATCCAGGGCTGTCCAACCTTAGGTTATCTTAGGGCTGCATTAAAATAAAATAATTATTCGAGGGCTGCACCCAGAGTAAAAAATACTAACATAATGGTTGATTTGTAGTCTTACCTTACTTAAGTTTAGCAAGCGCTATGAAAAGTCATGGTACAGCACCACTTGCATGCATTGTGGACCGATTAAGGTTATCTGGAGCCTTGTGCTGGGTCTGCAGGACAGAAGACTTTGGAATGGACCCCAGGACACAAGAGAGTGTCAAGGTCAGAGACCTGAGTTTTAGGAATATCAATCTGGACCCCGCATGGAGGATGGGTTGGAGGGGGGAGGGGAAAGGGCAATCAGCAGTCCACAGCAGATGTAGAGGAAGAGGAGATGAGGCTGGGGGCCTGTTCCAGCATGGTGGCTATAGGAGTGAAAAGGAGGGTTGAGTGAGAAAGTTGTGGGGACCATTGGGACTAGCCTGGGCTACTATTGGATATGAGAGGAAGAAGGGAGGGAAAAGCTGAGGATGACTCTGAGATTTCTAGTCCAGAAGCCTGGAAGGATGGTGGGTCCTGGACAGAAATGGGGAAGTGAGGAGGAGAGGAGGGTTTGGGAAGAGATGTTGAGTTCTGTTGTGAACATGTTGATTTTGCTGGTGTGGGTGGGATGGACAGTGGAGGGAACTATCAAAGTGAGAAGGAAAAACTGGCAAGTCCAACTGAACAATAATATATTAAAGCCTTACTGTGTGCAAAGCAGCCAGAGAGGTGCTAGGAGAGAGAGAGAGTTGAACTGACAGGCCCCAGTGACACCAATTATATCATTTATTTAAATGATGCTCCAGTTTATCTAATTACCATGCACCCTAGTACCAATTGTGTATGTCAGTAAATAAGTGTTAGATTAAGCACCAGAAGACTTGTAGTGATTTGGAACTAGTCTTCCTCCTGTGGCCACCTGCTCTACTTTGGGAGAGCTGGCAATCTCTTAGCTGAAATCTGGCTCCCTGTAACAGTGGCCAGGTAAACAGAGGTGTTTTTTCCAAAATGACAGCTATCTCTTCCACACCTCGACTTTTCTCATGGAGTTTTCTATATATCATGGATTGGCATAAGAAACTGAATAAGTATTTTGGAGGAGTTTTGTGAAAACCGCAGATGACAGGCTAGGGGAAGAGAGGAGAGAATTTGGAACTCAAAATTTTAAAAACAGATGATAAAAAAAAGTTTTTGCATGCAACTAAGAGATAGGATACACAGTCAATGGGGCATAGAAATTTATCTTGCCCTACTAAGAATGTAAGGGAAAGGGGGATGGGAGGGGAGTGTGGTGACAGAAGGGAGGGCTGACTGGGGAACAGGGCAACCAGAATATATGCCATCTTGGAGTGGGTGGGAGGATAGAAATGGGGAGAAAATTTGTAATTCAAACTCTTGGGAAAATCAATGCTGAAAACTAAATATATTTAATAAATAAATTTTAAAAAAAGAATTTAAAAAAAACAAAAAAGAAAAAAAAATACAATCATATACCACAGCTTGTTCAGCCATGCCCCAATTGATGGGCATCCTTTTGATTTCCAATTCTCAGCCACCACAAAAAAAGCTGCTATAAATATTTTTGTATAAATAGGACCTTTCCCCCTTTCTTTAGATGTCTTTGGGATATATACCTAGCAGTAATAATGCTGGATCAAAGGGTATGCACTGTTTTATAGAAATGTCATTATTGGGGTAGCTAGAAAGAGTATAGCTAGACAGAAAGCTTCAGGTTGAATTGAGCATGATGGGATGATCCTAAAAAATAAAATCAGGTAGAGACAGGTAAAATATAGTAACTATCTCATACAAACGAGTCATGGATGGAAGAACTATGGCAGTGGAGGGCAGGATGGGGTGGGGGGTGCAGAGAACATAGGAACCTTATTTTCATTGAAACTGGGTTAAAGAGGGGGTGGAGCCAAGGTGGCCTCATGAAAACAGTGCCTTACCGGAGCTCTCTCACAAGGTCTGTCAGATTCCCATAAAAAAGTGAATTTGAGCAGATTTGAGAGAGTTAGAAACTGCGAGCAGTCTGAGTGGGGCAAATTTCCAAGCTGGGAGAGTCTGAAAGGCTGAAGGCACAAATCTGTAGGCTTGGAGAGTGCTTGGTGTGGGGAGCTGCTCCAGACCAATGTGAAAGTGGCTGGCCAGGAAACCCATGTGGAAGACAGGTTGTGAGAAAGCTGGGTGCCTGAAACCTGCGAAGATCCCCAGGCCTCCCAACACAGGACGGCAGTCTGTGAAAGCAACGAGAGGCAGCGTAAGGCCACTGGCCATGAAACATTAACTCCTGAGACTTGCAGCCCAAAGGTATGAAACATGCTTCGTGAAGTTCCGGGAGACATAATGGCCAGGTAAATAGCTCTAATCCCTCCCCTCCTCACCCGGAGAATTCCTTGGAAAAAAAACAAAGAACGCTGGAACAGAGGAGATAGAAGTGGGGCTTCAGTGGCCAAATAGTAGAAGTTCATTAATCCTAGAGGGGCAGAGCCGGCAGGGGTCAACACCAGGAGCCCAGACATACTCTTGCTCCCCCAGGGGAAGTGCCCACACCAGCTCTAACGATAAAGAGCTGAGATCATTGCTGAAGAACAACAGTGCTGGAGAGCACCCCTAGGGAAAAAGACATCAGGGAGCCAGACCCCTTCCCCAAACCTCAGGAAACTGAAGGCTATAATTCACAAAGACAACAACTAGACTCACAATCCCCAGAATAAGAAAGCTGGGACAGAGAGCCCTGAGCCCCAAAGGCAGAAATTTGTTGTAAAGCCAGGAAAAGGCTAACCAACATGAAGAAGAACACAAAAAAACCGAGGACCATTGATTCTTTTTATGGAGACAGGCATGATCAAAATACCAATTTGGAAGAGGCCAGCAATGACACTATAGATACAGCTGATACCTCAAAAGCTAATGTGAACTGGTCCCCAGTCCAAAAAGCATTGCTGGAAGAGCTAAAGGAGGATTTTAAAAACCAAATTAGGGAGCTAAAAGAAAATATGGAAAAAAATCCACTGATGAAATCAAGTCCCTAAAGAATAAGATTGGCGAAATGGCTACAGAGAGACAGAATCTAAAGAGAGAAAATGACACCCTGAGAGGTAAAATCAACCAGTTGGAAAAGGAGACTCAAAAGCAAAATGAAAACACTTACTCATTAAAAATTAGAGTTGAGCAAGTGGAAGCTAATGAATCTAGGAGGCACCAAGAAGAAGTAAAACAAAATGTAAAGAATGAAAAAATAGAAAAAAAAATGTGAAATATCTGATTGGGAAAACAACTGACCTGGAAAATAGATCCAGGAGAGACAATTTAACAGTTATTGGTCTATGGAAATCCATGATGAATAAAAGAGCCTGGACAGTATCTTCGAAGAAATTGTCAAAGACAACTGCCCAGAGGTCCTAGAACCAGAGGGCAAAACAGTCATTGAAAGAATTTACTGATCACCCCCTGAAAGAGATCCCAAACTGAAAACACCGAGAAATACTATAGCCAAATTTCAGAACTACAAAGTCAAGGAGTAAATACTGCAAGCAGCCAAAAAGAAACAATTCAAATATCGTGGAACTACAGTCAGGATCACGCAGGATCTCTCCACTTCCACATTAAAGGACAGGAGAAATTGGAATATGATATTCTGAAGGTCAAAGGAGCTGGAACTACAACCAAGGATCAACTACCCAGCAAAACTAAGCATAGTTTTTCAGGCAAGGAGATGGACATTCAACGAAATATGGGAATTCCAGACCTTCCTGATGAAAAGGCCAGAACTCAATGGAAAATTTGATCTCCAAATACAAAACTCAAGAGAGACATATAAAGGAAAACAGGGGGAAAACCCCCCACAAACCTTATTAATCAATAAGGGCAAATTATTTGTATCTTTATATAGGATTATATAATCTTATGTATGTTTTATATATGCATATATATGTCACTCTTGAAAATAGTACAGCTATTAAAAGGGATTCACATAGATTGTGAATGCCTGTATAAAATAACTGATATAAGGATAAAAAACATAATAAGAGATGTAAAGGGAGGACTATGAGAGAAGAGGTAAGGAGGTAGTAGAAAAGGGTAAATTACACCAAATGAAGAGGCACAAAAACATATTATGATAGAGGGAAAGAAGGGAGGGAGAAGAGCAGTATTTGAGCTTTACTGTCATCTGATCTGGTTCAAGAAGGGAATAGCATATCTTGATAAGTATAGAAATCTAACTTGTCCTACAAGCAGTAGGAAGGGAAGGGTGGGGACGGGTGGGGAAGGCAAGGAGGTGGTCAGAAGGGAGGGGAGAAGTAAAAAGTGGGAAATGGTAAGATAAGGGAGGAGAATAAAGAGGGAGGGAAAACTGAGGTAGGCAGTGGTCAAAAGCAAAACGTTGTTGAGGAGGGGAAGGGGAAATGGAGAAATAAAAGCATAAACAGGGGGAAATAGGATGGAGAAAAAGACACAGATAAAAATTATAACTGTGAACGTGAATGGGATGAACTCTCCCATAAAACGGAAGCCGATAGCAAAATGGATTAAAAACCATAATCCTACAATATGCTGTTTACAAGAAACACATTTGAAACAGGGGGATACACACAGGGTAAAGGTAAAAGGCTGGAGTAAAATATATTGCGCCTCAGCTAAAGTAAAAAAAGTAGGTGTAGCAATCCTAATCTCAGACAAAGCAAAAGTAAAGATAGATTTAATTAAAAGAGATAAGGAAGAACTACATCCTGCTGAAAGGCACCATAAACAATTAAGCAATATCATTGTTTAACTTATATGAGCCAAGTGGCATGGCATGCAAATTCTTAGAGGAGAGGTTAAGGGAGTTACAGGAAGAAATAGACAGCAAAACCATAATATTAGGAGACCTCAACCTCCCCCTTTCTGAACTTCATAAATCTAACCTCAAAATAAATAAGAAAGAAGTTAAGGAGGTAAACAGAATTTTAGAAAAGGCGGATATGATACACCTCTGGAGAAAACTGAATGGGGATAAAAAGGAATATACTTTCTTCTCAGTGGCACATGGCACATACTCAAAAATTGACCATGTACTAGGGCATAAAAACCTCACAATCTAGTGCAGAAAGGCAGAAGTAGTTAAAGCATACTTTTCAGATAATGATGCAATAAGAATTATTTGTAATAAAGAACCATGGAAAAATAAGCTAAAAATTAATTGGAAACTAAATAATCTAATTCTAAGGAATGAGTGGTCCAAAGAACAAATCAGAGAAACAATTAATAACTTCATTCAAGAGAATGACAATAATGAAACAACATACCAAAATTTATGGGATGCAGCAAAAGCAGTTCTTAGGGGAATTTTTATATCCCTAAATGCTTACATGAATAAAATAGGGAAAAAGGAGATCAATGGTCTGGGCATACAGCTGAAAAAGCTAGAAAAAGAGCAAATTGAAAACCCCCAATTAAATACCAAATTAGAAATACTGAAAATCAAAGGAGACATTAATAAAATTGAAAGCAAGAAAATTATTGAATTAATAAATAAAACAAAAGAGCTGGTTTTATGAAAAAAAATAAAATTGATAAACCTTTGGTCAATTTGATTAAAAAAAAGAAAGAAGAAAATCAAATTACCAGTATCAAAAATGAAAAGGGTGAGTTCATCTCTAATGAAGAGGAAATCAAAACAATAATTAGGAATTATTTTGCCCAATTGTATGCTCATAAATTTGACAACCTTAGAGATATGGATGAATATCTACAAAAACATAAATTGCCCAGGTTAATACAAAAGGAAGTAAAATTTCTAAATAACCCCATCTCAGAAAAAGAAATTGAGCAAACCATCAATGAACTCCCTAGGAAAAAATCTTGAGGGCCAGATGGTTTTACATGTGAATTCTATCAAACATTTAAAGAACAATTAATTCCTATACGTTGTAGACTATTTGGGAAAATAGGTGAAGAAGGAGTCCTACGAAATTCTTTTTTATGACACAAATATGATACTAATACCCAAATCAGGTAGAGTCAAAACAAAGAAAGAAAATTATAGACCAATTTCCCTAATGAATATTGGTGCAAAAATTTTAAATAAAATATTAGCAAAAAGATTGCAGCAACTTATCACAAGAACAATACACTATGAACAGGTAGGATTTACTCCAGGAATGCAAGGCTGGTTCAATATTAGGAAAATGATTAGCATAATTGACCATATCAACAACAAAACTAGCAGAAACCATATGATCATCTCAATAGATGCAGAAAAAGCTTTTGACGAAATACAACACCCATTCCTACTAAAAATACTAGAAAGCATAGGAATAAATGGAACCTTCCTTAAAATTATAAATAGCATCTACCTAAAACCTTCAATAAGCATTATTTGTAATGGGGATGAGCTAGATGCATTCCCAATAAGATCAGGGGTGAAACAAGGATGTCCATTATCACCCCTACTGTTCAATTTGGTGCTAGAAACGTTAACTGTAGCAATAAGAGAAGAAAAAGAAATTGAAGGAATTAGAATATGCAAAGAAGAAGCTAAATTATCACTTTTTGCAGATGATATGATGATTTACTTAGAGAATCAAGTAAAAAACTACTTGAAATAATAAACAACTTTAGCAAAGTTGCAAGATATAAAATAAACCCACAGAAATCCTCAGCATTCCTATACATTACTAACAAAGCCCAACAGCAAGAGACAGAAAGAGAAATTCCATTTGAAGTAACTGTAGACACTATAAAATATTTGGGAGTCTATCTTCCAACAAACCCAGGGCCTATATGAACATAATTATGAAACACTTTTCATACGAATAAAGTCAGATCTAAATAAATGGAAAAATATCAGTTGCTCATGATTAGGCTGAGCTAATATAATAAAAATGACAATTTTACCTAAATTAATGTGTCTCTTCAGTGCCATACCAATTGAACTACCAAAAAATTATTTTACAGAGCTGGACAAAATAATAACAAAATTCATCTGGAAGAACAAGAGGTCCAGAATATCTAAGGTATTGATGAAAGAAATGCTAGAGAGGGTGGCCTAGCCATTCCAGATATTAAACTGTACTATAAAGCAGCAGTCATCAAAACTACCTGGTACTGGCTAAGAAACAGAGTTGTGGATCAGTGGAATAGGATAGGAACACAAGGTGGAGAAGTCAACAACTATAGCAATCTACTCTTTGATGAACCCAAAGAGGCCAGCTTCTGGGCCAATAATTCACTATTTCACAAAAACTGTTGGGAAAATTGGAAAACGGTAGGGCAGAAACTGGGCATAGACCAATATCTTACACCATATACCAAAATAAATTCAAAATGGGTTCATGATTTAGGAGTAAAGGCTGATACTATAAGTAATTTGGGAGAGCAAGGAATAGTTTACTTATCAGATTTATGGAAAAGAAAAGAATTCATGACTCAACAAGACATAGAGAGCATTACAAAATGCAAAATGGATAATTTTGATTATAAATTGAAATGTTTTTGTACAAAAAAAGCCAATGCAACAAAAATTAGGAGGGAAGCAGAAAATTGGGAAAAAATCTTTACAACTAGTGTCTTTGATAGAGGCCTCATTTCTAAAATATACAGGGAACTGGGCCAAATATATAGGAATAAAAGCCATTCCCCAACTGAGAAATGGTCAAAGGATATGAACAGGCAGTTTTCAGAGGAAGAAATTAAAGATATCTATAGGCATACGAAAAAATGCTCTAAATCACTACTGATTAGAGAAATGCAAATCAAAACAACTCTTAGATACCATATCTTTCCTGTCAGATTGGCTAAAATAACAAAAGAGGAAAAAGATAAATGCTGGAGAGAATGTGGGAAAATTGGAACATTGTTACATTGCTGGTGTAGTTGTGAGCTGATCCAGCCATTTTGGAGAGCAATTTGGAACTATGCCCAAAGGGGCATAAAAATGTTCATACCCTTTGACCCAGCAATACCACTTCTAGGGTTGCATCCCAAAGAAATCACACAAGCAGGAAAAGGACCCATATGTACAAAAATATTTATAGCGGCTCTTTTTGTGGTAGCTAAGAACTGGAAATCAAAGGGATGCCCATCAATTGGGGAATGGCTGAACAAGCTGTGGTGTATGAAGGTAATGGAATACTATTGTGCTATAAAAAATGGGGATGATACGGACTTCATAACAACCTGGAAAAACCTACATCACATAATACTGAGTGAGCAGGGCAGAGCCAGGAGAACACTATACACAACCACAGATATATGGATTCTGTGAGGACCAACACTGACAGACTTCAATCTTCTCAGCAGCACAAGGTACAAAGACAACCCCAAAGCACTCACGATGGAGAATGCTATCTACATCCAGAGAAAGAACTATGAAGTACAAATGCAGATTGAGGCACACTTCATGCTAGTCTTCCCCCCCACACCTTTTTTTTTCTTTTTCTCTCTTTTGTTTTTGTTTTTGGGTTGGTTTTTTTTTTTTTTTGGTCCTGTTTCTTCTTTCGCATGATTCATTTCATTGATCACAGTTCTTCTCCATAACTTGACTAGTGTGTAAATTAATTCAATGCAAAGTTATATGTGGAAGCTATGTGGGATTCCATGCCATCTTGGGGAGGGAGGTGGGGAGGTAGGGAAGAAAATCTGGAACTCAAAATTATGTAGAACTGAATGTTGTAAACTAAAAATAAAAATTAAAAAAAAGTAACAAAAAAAGAAACTGGGTTAAAGAGAGAATAATATAGACATCTATTTAAGTATAAATGTCATCTTCACTTGCAGAGAAATAGAAGGGCACACCCTTAGAAGTGTGTGTGGATTAGGGAGGCAGCAGTCAGAAGTAAACTAGGCTTGTGAGGAAGGATAGGGTAAAAAGAGAGAGAAAAAGGAATAAGCAGGGAAATACACAACTAGTAACTATAACTTTGAATGTCAATGGGATGAACTCATCCATAAAACAGAAGTGGGTAGCAGAATGGATCAAAAACCAGAAACCAACAATATGTTGGTTATAGGAAATATACTTAAAAAATGAGACACACATACAGTAAATATAAAAGGCTGGAGTAGAATTCAATATGTTCAGCTAATGTAAAAAAAGAAAACAAAAGGGGTAGCATTCATGATCTCAAAAAAATCCCCTGACTTCCTTCAAGACTTGACGCAAAGCTCTTTTTCTGGTCCCCCACTGCTAGTGCCTTCCCCAACACCTTCTGCCTTATTCTGTCTACAGCATGTATTTAGCTAACCAGTTGCAAGTTGTCTCCTCCACTAGACAGGGAGTTCCTTGAGGACAGGGACTGAATTTTGCTTTTCTTTGTATCCTCAGCACTTAGCATGGAGCCTGGCACACAGTAGGTGCTTAATCAATGCTTGCTGACTGACTGACTGCACTTTAGGCATGTCTAAGTAGGTGCCAATCTGTGATCAGGAGAGCCCTCTTCAGGAATGAAATTAGAGTTGAATCCAAACACCAATGTTCCTGAAATCAGACCCAGAGAGAGATGCCATGCCACAGAGAATTATCAGGTAGTAAGCCAGCATGGCCACCATGCACCATAGTTGGAAATCTTCCAGGAACAATGCCAAACAGATGGGACAAAAGTAATGCTCCTTCTGGTTCTGAGCAAGATATTTCTTTATGGAGTTTCCTAGAGCAAGGCAATCACAGGGCCAGCCCCTCTTGAGAATCCCAGTAATGCAAACAGGACAGGAAAAAGATATTGTGGTGGGATCACTTTCACAAATTCAGAGGTCAGACGGACCTTATTGCTGATGACATGAGACTAGACTGGATATGACGTGAGAATTAGATGCCACGAGGGGGCGCAGGAGAGCACAAAGAACTGCAGTTGGCGGCCCACTTGAATTCAAAGGAGACCTCAGACATTTAGAGATAGTGTGACTCTAGGCAACCAATTAACCTCTCTCTGCCTCAGGGTCCTCAACTGGAAAATGGTGGTAATAACAGCACATATACCTCCCAGTGTTTGGAGGATCAAATGAGATAAGATTTGTAAACGACTTAGCAGTGCCGGCTTGTACGAAGTGACTAATAAATGCCCTCTATCTCCTTGTCTGCCTATCTGCCTATCACCTATCTATCTACCTCTATCTGTCTGTCTGTATCTAACATCTGTCACCTATCTAACATCTATCTATCCATGCATCCATCCATCCATCTATCTATCTGTCTGTCTATCATGTATGAATCTATTTGTCTGTATAACATATATCAACCCAACATCTGTCTATCATCTATCTATCTAATATCTATTAATCTAATATCTATCCATCTAGCATCAATCAATCTATCTATGTAGGGCAGCTAAGTGGCACAGTATGTAGAGTACCCGACCTGGAGTCAGGAAAACTCACCTTCCTGAATTCAAAGCTACCCTCGGATATTTACTAGTTGTGTGACTCTGGGCAGGTCACTTCACCCTGTTTGCCTCGGTTTCCTCACCTGTAAAGTGAGCTGGAGAAGGAAATGGCAAACTACTCCGGGATCTTTGCCAAGAAAACCCCAAATGGGGTCACAAAGAGTTGAACTGAATAGCAGCAGCAGCATCTAACCTCTACCTGCCTACTCACCTACCTATGTACCTGGAAACCCAACGGTCTCAGCTGCAAAATTGAGACAATAATACAGTTTGTTAAGTGTGAGGTTGACTCCCCCTGTGGCTCTGCCCTTTGGGACCATCTGCTGAACTTCAGGGCCCAGAGGCTGACTGACCTGTGTGCCTAGCAGGTGTGGCTACCTGTGTGTCTTCCCTGGGTTGTTCTGAGTCAGTCACACCCCCTGGGTCCCAACCTCAGCCGACCTTCCCAGAAGGCAATTTGCCTTGTGTCTCCTCCAGTCCAGCCCTGCATCACCTGCAATGGCTCCCTCTGTCTCTTTCTTGTTCTCACCAAACCCTTTAGACCTCCAGGTCAGGATCAGGGCAGAAATGAGAACTTGGGTCAATGGCTAAGCCTGCTCCGTCCAGTGGGGCAGAGATCTGTCACCTTCCCCCTGGGAGCAGAGACACAGAGGAAAATAAAATCCTGACACAGATGCTTTAAGAAACAGCTTTACAAAGACAGGATTGGCAGGGTGTGTGGTGGGAGGAGTTGGCTAGACTTCAATCTGAACAAGAGCCAAGCCTCTTAATAAACCACAAGCTACCAAAAATGCTCCTGACACTTTGGGGAAGCTAAGGGTGATTATCCCTCTGTGCTCTGCAATGGTCGGAACCCACATCTAGACACCCCATTTTAGGAAGGCCAGTGATTATTAGCAAGGCTACTGGAGGACTATGAGTGCATGGATACATGAGGTTCTGCAGGAGAAACTGAGGCTGACCAGCACAGAGAAGAAAAGGGTATCTTATGAATGGAGAAGGGCTTGTGACCAAATCAGGACAGAGAACATCCCAGCAAGTAAAATGGACAGTGTTCATCACACAGACTTTCAAAGTCTTTCCATTAGAATGGAAAGAGACAGCCATAAGAAAACATGCTCTAAACACTATCAATAAGATAAGGGCAAATTCGAACAATTGAGGTTCCACCTCCAGCCATCAGATAGGCAAAGGGGACAAGGGACAGCAGTGACAATGATTGTCTGAGATCTGGAAAACATCAGGAAAATATGTGGCCCTCCTCCATACCAGAGAAGAAGTCTGAAGTTTCTTTTCTTTGATGGGGAGCATGCAGTACTTTATTGGAAAATTGGGGTTAATATCATACAATTTTATACACAGGCTTTATGTGTTTCTGAGTTTCTAAGCTTTTTCTGTGTGGTCTGCTGACCTTAGTCTGTCACCTGTGGTTTCCACAGAACTCCCCCCAAATCCCCATTTAGTTTCTTATGCCGAGCCAAGATCTATTGAACACTCTATGGGAAAAGTCGAGGTGTGCAAAGGATAGCTGTAACTTTGGAAAAAACATGCCCATTTACCTGGCCACTGTTACAGGGAGCCAGATTTCAGCTAAGAGATTGACAGCTCTCCCAAGGTAGAGCAGGTGGCCACAGAAGGAAGACAGTTCCAAATCACTTCAGCTCTTTTTGTTCTTAATCTAACACTTATTTCATGACATACACAATTGGTACTAGGGTGCATGGTAATCAGACAAAGTGGTTTAAATAAATGATATGATTGGTGTTACTGAGGCCTGGCAGTTCAGCTCTCTCTGTCTCTCTCCTAGCACCTCTCCCAGTGCTTTGCACACAGTAAGGCTTTAATATATGATTATTGAGTTTGACTTGCCAGTTTTTCCTTCTCACTTTGATAGTTCCCACCACTGTCCATCCCACCCACACCAGCAAAATCAACATGTTCACAACAGAACTCGACATCTCTTCCCAAACCCTCCTCTCCTCCTCACTTCCCCATTTCTGTCCAGGATTCTCCATCCTTCCAGGCTTCTGGACTGGAAACCTCACAGTCATCCTTACCTTTTTCCTCCCTTCTTCCTCTCATATCCAGTAGTAGCCCAGGCTAGTCGCAACAGTCTCCACACCTTTCTCACTCACACCCTGCTTTTCACTCCTGTAGCCATCTTGCTGGAGCAGGCCTCCACCCTCATCTTCCTCTTCATCTGCCCTGGGCTCCTGATTGCTCTTTCCCCTCCCGCCCTACATCTCCCCTCAGGGACCTCACTGACATTCCTAAAACTCAAGTCTCTGACCTTGACACTCTCTTGTGTCCTGGGGTCCATTCCAAACTCCTCTGTCCTGCAGAATCAGCACCCAGGCTCCAGATGACCTTAATCGGCCCACATTGCATCTACGTGGCACGGTCTTCTCAAGGCAAACTGGATACTTGCTGTTCTCAGGACAGGATATCTGTCTTGCTTCTCTCGGACTAGGTGCAGAGTGGCCTTCCCTTGGTGTGAAATGGCCTTCAGCTTCATCTGGGACTCTCAGAATCCTGGACATCCCTGAGTGGCCAGCTCCAGTGTCCCTCCACCGGGAGGCCTTTCCAGGGCTGGGGTCGCCCCCACCCCTCTTCCTTCTCGGCATTTGCTTCTCGATCTGTGTTCCGCTATGGTGCCCTCCTCCATCGATCTCTGAGACGGCATCTGTGGCCCCAGCCCTTTGGACAGTGAGGGCTTAGGCGGGCAGTCACTTAGGAAATGCGGCGTGGAGAACATCCGGATGGAGAAGAATTGACACTCACCCCAGTGGACAGCTCTCCTCACACCTGCCCCCTCCTCGGTTTGTTGCCCTCTAGACTCTCGGACATTCCCACTCCTCCATGGCTGCTCTCACTGGCAGTCCCGCTGCCACCCTCTATAGCCCAGGCCCGGCCTGCGCGCTTTCCAGGCCCACATTTGCAACAGCCGGCGCGTTGTGCTCACGCTTATATGCTCTGTACGTGTGCACGCCCGCGTCAAACCGGCATAAGGGTGGAAATCGCGCAGCTCTTACCTTGGACAGACCGGAGGAGAAGAAGGGGTAGGATATTCTGGGCTCTGGGAAGAAACAAATTCCCCCTCCTATCCCACCAGGATGTCTGCCAGACGGGATGAATCCTTCACTCCTTGGGGCGCCCTAGGGCCGTTCGCGGTCCACAATCAGCTTCCAGGTCTTGGGGTGCAGCCAATCTTCACTTCCACTGCCTGCGAGCGAGGACCGGGTACTGGGTGAGGGGCAATTCAGATTCCCAAGAACACACGTGGGGGGTCCTGGTCCAAGTGAGGCGGGGTCTAGGCAGGCTCTCTTTTCTGTGCGTCAGGGTGTCCGCCCGTCTGTTTTGAGATCTCTGTCGAGGGTGCAGCACCTACCCATCCTCCTCTACCGCACACACACATCGGACTCTGGGCTTCATTGACAAGATAGGAGGGCTCTCCGCGACCTGAGCCTTTCTGCCCCGCCGGGAGTTGGACACCCTTGAAAAGAAGCTGGTGCAGACAGACCCGCCCGCAGCCAGTCAGGCAAGCGGGCAGCCCCAGCGCCTCACTCCATGCACCCTGTTCCCTCTGGGCACTAGTCCTAGGAGGAGGGAGGAGCTCTTGGCACCGCCCCGCAGAGGCTGTGGAAAAAGACAGATTCCAGATGTTGTTGCCTGCTGGAGGGAGCTGTCCTTCAGTCTTTCCTTGCTCCCTATCTCCTGCACTCCTGCACTCAGTATCTCTCTCTCTCTCTCTCTCTCTCTCTCTCTCTCTCTCTGTTTCTCACTCCCCCCTCAGTCTCCGTTCTCTTTCCCTCTCCATCCCCGTCTCTGGCCCTGGCAGTCTGACTGCCAAGGCGGACACTGCTCGGTCATGGCCAAGCTGTTAAAGCTCACGGTCCTGGGGCTGGTTCTGGCGTTCTTCGGTGAGAGATTCATGGCCTTAAGGTGAGCTAGGGACTCTGGGGCCCTGAAATAGGGGATGACACAGTTCTGGCGCTGGTCCCAGGGCCGAGGATAGGACACTGGGGCATGAGGCAGAGGAAGAGGGGAAGGGACGGCTCCGGCCGGGCCTCTCTGACTTCCCCAGGGGTACTCTCCCTGCAGGTAGGGAGGGCCACCCGTCTGTCTCTCATTCCTTCCTCCATCTCCTGGAGTAGCTGCTGGTCCAGCGTGATCCCCGACCCAGGCTGCCTCTGCAATCCTTCAGTTTCTCCAAGGGTCTAAGGCCTGAGGTTCTTGGAGGGAAAGAATGGCACCTGGAGCCCTTCCTGGGCTGCCCACAAGATAAGGGTGGGTGTTTCTAGCTGAGCCATAGACTTCCTGCCCAAGCACAAGGGGTGCCGGAACAGGCACCACACAGAAACAGGCACTCACAGATACGAACAGATACACAGAGATACCCAGAGAGACATAAGGACATCCAAAAAGATACCAAGACATTCAAAGGGGGAGCAGCACAGAGAAAACAAGAGGTTCAGACAGACTGACAGAGGAGGGGCAGCCCTGGCTGCAGTCTTGAACCTTGCCCCACCCCAGGTTTTAAAACTCAAGACTAAGGCTGGGGAGGGGGTTAAGGGCAGTAATCTTAACACTGGGGGTTCAGGGCCCAGAGCAGAATAGCTTCCCCCAAGTGCCCAGGGCCCTGGCATGCAGTGTGTTCAGACTCCAAGTTCTTATTTAAACAAGTGAAGAAAGAAGTGAAGAAATTTCCTCTTCCTAGCCTCCTCCCAGTTTCCCCAAGGCTTCCTGGCCTTTGGGAACATGAGCTGTCCCAGAAGGGTGATAGTTCTTGTTGCTAATAAGAAAAAGAACCAGGAAAACTTTTAAAGCCTTACAGGAGAGAAGAAAACCTGGCAAACTTCAGCATGTGGGCATTGTCCTTGCTTTGGCACAATTCACATGATGACATCCTGGGGGACCCAAGCCGGACAAACTGCAAGCATGTTGCAATCCTGGGCCACAGGGTTGAGAAGTGTCCCTGTCTCGTTTTGGTGCATGCTGCGATGTTCCTGAGCACTGCAGCTGGGCAATGCCCTTCCTTGACTGGGCATAGGATACACTGTGACATCCATAGGCACTGGGCTAGTCAATGTCCCTGCCTGGTTATGGTGCATACTGAGATGTCTCTTGCCAGTAGATCTGGACAATATCCCTGCTTAGGAGTGGTGCATGGGTACCTTGCTGGAACACCTTAACAAACAAATACAAGAAAACAGGGAGGCTAAGGGCTAAAACTGAAGTTCTTGTGTCTGTCTTCCCATGATCGTTTACAAAAATTTCTCAGTGGAGCTTGTTTCAAAATGGTGACTGTTTGATATTCGTAGAGAGGTAGAAGATCTTTGCACTTTGACTCAGCAATTCCTTGGCTGCATTCCCTGATTAATTCAGACACCCCACCTCTCCTATCTGCATGGGGTACAAAGGCTTCTAACTCTGATCCTATTCATGCTTTCACTTGAAACCAGTCCTGTTAGCCCTGTTTTACAGATGAAAAAACTGAGTCTCAGTAAGAGAAAGTAACTCACCGAAAACCTGAAGCTAGAAAATTAATTAATCAATCACCATTTATTAAGTACCTACTCTGTGCCAGGCACTGTGGTAAGCTCTGGGACTCTCACCCTTACTGTTGTCAGTTCACCCCTGGATGGTGGAGGAGACCCATACTGGAGGCCTCCGAAGATATGCATTGGTGCCAAGAGTTCATTTTTTTCCTGTTATGAAATTGTATTTTTCCAGACAAAGGATAAATATGTCCTCCCATGAAGTGCACCCGGTAGAACCTCACAGTTGCCACTTAATTCAAGGAATAGGTGTATATGTGTTTTGTCCTGGGACACAGACAGGGATTAACATTCCCCAATGCTAGATTCATCACCTTCCTAGGTTAGGGATTCAGTTTCTGCTCATGATGTGGCCTTTCTCCCACTGATCCCAGGCCCACAGAACCTATCTTTCCCCTTCCTAACACCACCAGCACCTCAGGCTCTGATCAACTCTCATCTGGACTGGTATGAGACCTCCAGCTCACCTACACAGTGATACCCATAATTGGGAGGTGTTTAGTGGTCTTAAAGTTCACTTGCATGGCATTGCTTATGACATCTTTTGAGATCATTTGGAGAGCTTAATGATCATGCCCATTTCTCAGACGATGAAACTGATATTCATCTGAGAGGTAAATGACTTGCTCATTATCACCCAGCTGGATCTGAAAACTTGGTCTTCTACTTCCAAATCCCACCTTCTTTCCACGCCCCTTCCACTCCCTTCCTCCCCATGTCCAACCATCCAACTTAGCAGCATCTGCTAGAAGATGTCCAGGGATGAGGAGCTTGCCCTACCCCAACCCACCCCCACCCCAGGAAGTCGCTACTGAGCTGTGTGGAGACCTCACCATTAAGTGCTTCTTCCTCACTTCTTTTTTTCAGTATTAATTTATTTTTTTTGGACATATAGGTCCTTTTCCCACTTGTGTGATCTCTTTGGAATACAACTCTAGAAGCGGTATTGCTGGGCCAAAGGGTATGCACATTTTTATACCCCTTTGGGCATAGTTCCAAATTGCTCTCCAGAATGGCTGGATCAGTTCACAACTACACCAGCAGTATAACAATGTTCCAATTTTCCCACATCCTCTCCAGCATTTATCATTTTCCTCTTTTGTCATGTTAGCCAATCTGAAAGGATTGATGTGGTACCTAAGAGTTGTTTTGATTTGCATTTCTCCAATCAGTAGTGATTTAGAGCATTTTTTCATGTGCCTATAGATAACTTTAATTTCTTCCTCTGAAAACTACTTCTTCATATCCTTGACCATTTCTCAATTGGGGAATGACTAGCATTCCTATAAATTTGGCTCACTTCCCTCTATATTTTAGATATGAGGCCTTTATCAGAGACACTGGTTGTAAAGATTTTCTCCCAATTTTCTGCTTCCCTCCTAATCTTTGTTGCATTGGCTTTTTTTGTACAAAAACATTTCAATTTAACATAATCAAAATTATCCATTTTGCATTTTGTAATGCTGTCTCTCTCTTGTTGTGTCATGAATTCTTTCCCTTTCCATAAATCTGATAGGTAAACTATTCCTTGCTCTCTCAAATTCCTTATAGTTTCAGCCTTTATTCCTAAATCATGAACTCATTTTGACTTTATTTTGGTATATGGTGTAAGATATTGGTCTATGCACAGTTTCTGCCCTACCATTTTCCAATTTTCCCAGCAGTTTTTTGTCAAATAGTGAATTCTTAGCCCAGAAGCTGAATTCTTTGGGTTTATCAAAGAGTAGATTGCTGTAGTCATTGACTACTGCATCTTGTGTACCTATCCAATTCCACTGATCGACTGCTCTGTTTCTTAGCCAGTACCAAGTGGTTTTGATGACTGCTGCTTTATAGTACAGTTTAATATCTGGAATGGCTAGGCCACCCTCTCTAGCATTTCATTAATACTCTAGATATTCTAGACCTCTTGTTCTTCCAGATGAATTTTGTTATTATTTTATCCAGCTTTGTAAAATAAGTTTTTGGTAGTTCGATTGGTATGACACTGAAGAGACACATTAATTTAGGTAAAATTGTCATTTTTATTATGTCAGCTTGGCCTAACCATGAACAACTGATATTTTTCCATTTATTTAGATCTGACTTTATTCACGTGAAAAGTATTTCATAATTATGTTCATATAGGCCCTGGGTTTGTCTTGGCAGATAGACTCCCAAATATTTTATAGTGTCTACAGTTACTTCAAATGGAATTTCTCTTTCTGTCTCTTGCTGTTGGGCTTTGTTAGTAATGTATAGGAATGCTGAGGATTTATGTGAGTTTATTTTATATATCCTGCAGCTTTGCTAAAGTTGTTTATTATTTCAAGTAGTTCTTTACTTGATTCTCTAGGATTCTCTAAGTAAATCATTATATCATCTGCAAAAAGTGATAATTCAGTTTCTTCTTTGCCTATTCTAATTCATTCAATTTCTTTTTCTTCTCTTATTGCTACAGCTAACGTTTCTAGCACCAAATTGAACAGTAGGGGTGATAATGGACATCCTTATTTCGCCCCGGATCTTATTGGGAATGCATCTAGCTTATCCCCATTACAAATAATGCTTGTTGATGGTTTTAGGTAGATGCTATTTATAATTTTAAGGAAGGCTCCATTTATTCCTATGCTTTCTAGTGTTTTTAATAGGAATGGGTGCTGTATTTTGTCAAAGGCTTTTTCTGCATCTATTGAGATGATCATGTGGTTTCTACTAGTTTTGTTGTTGATATGGTCAATTATGCTAATCATTTTCCTAATATTGAACCAGCCTTGCATTCCTGGAATAAATCCTACCTGGTCATACTGTATTATTCTCATGATAAGTTGCTGCAATCTTTTTGCTAATATTTTATTTAAAATTTTTGCATCAATATTCATTAGGGAAATTGGTCTATAATTTTCTTTCTGTGTTTTGACTCTACCTGGTTTGGGTATTAGTACCATATTTATGTCATGAAAAGAATTTGGTAGGACTCCTTCTTCACCTGTTTTCCCAAATAGTCTGTAAAGTATAGGAATTAATTGTTCTTTAAATGTTTAATAAGATCCACATGTAAAACCATCTGGCCCTCAAGATTTTTTCCTGGGGAGTTCATCGATGGCTTGCTCAACTTCTTTTTCTGAGATGGGGTTATTTAGAAATTTTACTTCCTCTTCTGTTAACCTGGGCAGTTTATGTTTCTGTAGATATTCATCCATATTCCTAAGGTTGTCAAATTTATGGGCATACAATTGGGCAAAATAATTCCTAATTATTGTTTTGATTTCCTCTTTATTAGAGGTGAATTCACCCTTTTCATTTTTGATACTGGTAATTTGATTTTCTTCTTTCTTTTTTAAATCAAATTGACCAAAGGTTTATCAATTTTACTGGTTTTTTCATAAAACCAGCTCTTTGTTTTATTTATTAATTCAATAGTTTTCTTGATTTCAATTTTATTAATGTCTCCTTTGATTTTCAGTATTTCTAATTTGGTATTTAATTGGGGATTTTCCCCAATTGTAGCTTTTCCCGCTACATGCCCAATTCATTGATCTCTTTTTTTCTCTATTTTATTCCTGTAAGCATTTAGAGATATAAAAATTCCCCTAAGAACTGCTTTTGCTGCATCCCATAAGTTTTGGTATGTTGTCTCATTATTGTCATTCTCTTGAATGAAGTTATTAATTGTTTCTCTGATTTGTTCTTTGGCCCACTCATTCCTTATAATTAGATTATTTAGTTTCCAATTAATTTTTAGCTTATTTTTCCATGGTTCTTTGTTACAAATAATTCTTATTGCATCACGATCTGAAAAGTATGCTTTAACTACTTCTGCCTTTCTGCACTGGATTGTGACGTTTTTATGCCCTAGTACATGGTCAATTTTTGAGCATGTGTCATGTACCACTAAGAGGAAAGTATATTCCTTTTTATCCCCATTAAGTTTTCTCCAGAGGTCTATCATATCTGCCTTTTCTAAAATTCTGTTCACCTCCTTAACTTTTTTCTTATTCATTTTGAGGTTAGATTTATCAAGTTCAGAGAGGGGGAGGTTGCAGTCTCCCATTATTATAGTTTTGCTGTCTATGTCTTCCTGTAACTCCCTTAACCTCTCCTCTAAGAATTTGCATGCCATGCCACTTGGCTCATATAATTTAAACAATGATATTGCTTCATTGTTTATGGTTCCTTTTAGCTGGATGTAGTGTCCTTCCTTATTTATTTTAATTAAATCTATCTTTAGTTTTTCTTTGTCTGAGATTAGGATTGCTACACCTACTTTTTTTACTTTAGCTGAGGCACAATATATTTTACTCCAGCCTTTTACCTTTACCCAGCATGTGTCCCCTTGTTTCATATGTGTTTCTTGTAAACAGCATATTGTAGGATTATGGTTTTTAATCCATTCTGCTATCTGCTTCCATTTTATGGGAGAGTTCATCCCATTCACATTCACAATTATGATTTCTCTCTGTGTCTTTTTCTCCATCTAATTTCCCCCTGTTTATGCTTTTATTTCTCCCTTTCTCCTTTCACTCCTCAACAGAGTTTGACTTTTAACTGCTGCCTTCCTCAGTTTACCCTCCCTCTTGATTCCCCTCCCTTATCTTACTGTTTTCTACTTACTACTTCTTCCCTCCCTTCTGACCACCCCCTCCCTTTTTTCCCCCTTTCCCTTCCTACTGCTTGTAGGACAAGTTAGATTTCTATACTTATCAGGGTATGTTATTCCCTTCTTGAACCAGATCCGATGACAGTAAAGCTCAAATACTCCTCTACTCCCTCCCTTCTTTCCTTCTACTATAATGTGTTTTTGTGCCTCTTTGTTTGATGTAATTTACCCTTTCCTACTACCTCCTTACCTCTTCTCCCATAACCCTCCCTTTATATCTCTTAATTATGTTTTTTTATCCTTATATTAGTTATTTTATACAGACATCCACAGTCTATGTGTATACCTTTCAGTTGTCATAATAGCTGTACTATTCTCAAGATTGACATATATATATATGTATATATTACATATATGACATACATACAATTATATAATCCCGCATAAAGATGTGAATAATTTGCACTTATTGATTAATAAGGTTTGTGGTGGGTGTTTCCCCTTGTTTACCTTTTAATGTCTCTCTTGAGTTTTGTATTTGAAGATGAAATTTTCCATTGAGTTCTGGCCTTTTTGTCAGGAAGGTTTGGAATTCCCTTATTTTGTTGAATGTCCATCTCCTTGCCTGAAAAACTATGCCTAATTTTGCTGGGTAGTTGATCCTTGGTTGTAGTCCCAGCTCATTTGCCCTTTGGAATATCATATTCCAATTTCTGCTGTCATTTAGGGTAGAAGCTGAGAGATCCTGCGTGATCCTGACTGTAGTTCCACGATATTTGAATTGTTTCTTTTTGGCTGCTTGCAGTATTTTCTCCTTGACTTTGTAGTTCTGAAATTTGGCTATAATATTTCTTGTTGTTTTCAATTTGGGATCTCTTTCAGTGGATGATTGGTGGATTCTTTCAATGACTATTTTACCCTCTGGTTCCGGAACCTCTGGGAAGTTATCTTTGATAATTTCTTTGAAGATACTGTCAAGGCTCTTTTTTTTCATCATGGATTTCTCGTGGACCAATAATTTTTAAATTGTCTCTCCCGGTCCTATTTTCCAGGTCAGTTGTTTTTCCAATCACATATTTCACATTTTCTTCTATTTTTTCATTCTTTACATTTTGTTTTACTACTTCTTGATACCTCATAGAGTCATTAGCTTCCATTTGCTCAATTCTAATTTTTAATGAGTTGCTGTCTTCATTTTGCTTTTGAGTGTCCTTTTCCAATTGGTTGATTTTACCTCTCAGGGTGTCATTTTCTCTATGTAGATTCTGAATCTCCATAGCCATTTTGCCAATCTTATTCTTTAAGGACTTGATTTCATCAGTGTTTTTTTTTCCATTTTTTCCATATTTTCTTTTACCTCCCTAATTTGGTTTGCTTCCCAACAAAGCCATCTTGAAAAGTTACTCTACACTCAGTCACTACCTTTTGGTCTGAAGCCTAAATAGTTTCTGAGGACTGGAGAGGTTCTTTGTCTGGCTATTTTAGAAGAGGCAGCCCTGGGTTGGGTTTGTAGTGCTCTAGCGAGGATCTATCCCAGGAAAAACCATAGACTAGGCTCAACCCAGTTTGTCTGGATTGGGTGTTTTTGGGGCCAGCTTTTCAAAGAGTCCCAACAGCACTGTGATGGATACAGGTGCCAACTGGCAGCTTGGTTACACACTCCTTAGTCCTAGGTTGCAAGTCCAAGGCAGAGTGAGAAGGGTGACGCTGGGTGTCCTGAAAAAAGGGTAAGCTCAGAAGCTAGCAGTAGCAGTGGTATAGCTCAGATATCAGGCTTGAAGCAGGGTCTCACTTTCAGCATCTGGCCCAGGCTGCAGAGGAATAACCAGGGCAGCAATCCCAGACCAAAGGGAGCCTAAAATTCTTCCATTGACCCAACAGATTTTCCCAGCTGGCTGATTGGGAGTGGGGGTGGGGGAACAACAGGAGGCAAGTCTATTCTTTTTTTAAAAATTTTCTACAGTTATTTTATTTTATTTTTTCCATTTAACAGTATTTGGGCTTTTTTCAAATTACATATAAAGATAGTTTTCAACATTCAATTTTATAAGATTTTGAGTTCCTAATTTTTAGGAGAGTCTGTTATCACACAGATTCAAACCCAGGTCAGAAACTTGGAGAGCTCAGACCAGGGGATAGTAATCAGACTTTTCCCTGGAGACTTCTTTGGGAGTACAGAAAGGTTTTGTCCCTGCTCCTGATATCCTAGAATAACACAACCCTCCATAACACCAGCCCACACTTCCCTCCAGAAGTACCACAGACCCTCACCCTAATATCAAGTCCAAGTCAGGAAGCAGGCTAGAAGAATGGGCAGAAACCACCCCCCCCCAAAAAAAACCTCACCATTACAAGCTATCGTGGTGACAGGGATGCTGAAGACACAAATGCAAAAGAGAATGACTCCAAACATTCACAAGCAAAGATTAGAGGAAAACACACTTTTGGCACAAATGCAACTGGAATGCCTGAGAGCAATAAAACAAGAGTTTTTAAAAAATTTTAAATGTTTTTTGTACAACGGAAATGAGAGCACTAGATGGGAAAAATATGGAAAAGCAGCCAGAGCAATGGAAAAAAGAATTGGAAAGGGAATGAACAGTTTGTCACTAGAGGCACATAACCTGCACAAACAACAAACTTGCTGATAATTCAAATGGATAAAATAGAAGCCAATGACTTCATGATGTAGCAAGAGATATTCAAACAAAGCAACATGAAGAAAGTATAAAAAATCTATAGCAAAATGACTGACATGTAAAGAAGATCAAGCAAAGAAAAATTAAAAATAATTGAACTACCCAAACCTCATGACCAAAAATTAGTCTAAATGTCCAATTGCAAGAAATAAAAAAAATTAAAAAAAAAAACAAACTTGCTCACATGTCTTAGAACCAAAGCGCAAAGTGGAAATAGAAGGAATCTGCCAACCACCTCCTGAAAGAACCCCCTAAGCAAAACTCCCAGGTACACCACAGACAAAATTCAGAGCTTCCATATCAATGAAAAATTCTGCAAACTTCCTGAATGAATTCAACAGTCTCTGGGAACCCCTTGAACCCTCGAACTCTCCTTGAATCTTCCCACTCGACCTGGCCTTGGCCTGAGGCTATAACCATTAAGCCCAAATGCCCACCTTGCCCAGTCCTCTATTGTCCAGCTGTTTCCCACCCTTAATCCTGTTTCCCATCCCTAATCCTGATCAAAATATCTATACCCTAGCTCTGTTACCCCAGCCCTTTATGGTCTGTCATTTCCATATAGCCTTCAGATATTTCCCCCACCCTGGAGTCTGACCTCATCCCAGTCCCTTCAAGCTCCTCCTTAGACTCCTCCTTAAGTCCTTCCCTAGACCCCTCCTCTGGTCACCCCAGACTACCCCTCAATCCCTCCCACAATCTTTGTGTATATAATCTCCATTTTGCCTCCATGAAGGGGTCAGATCCAATCTAGCTCAGATGGGTCTGGCCCTGCTTTCCTTACAGGCGTCACAAGGGGTGGGATCTCTCGGGGCAGGCCTATTTGGCTAACTCTTAATAAACTTTATCTTTTCCCTTGGCTGAGAAGGCTTGAGTCGAATTCTTTCGGCGGGACCCGGTGTGTCGGTACTTTGGGGTGTCGAGCACCTCTCACCCCAAACCCTCATCAGAGCCACAGTGCCCAGAGCACTGGGCCTGGGAACAGAAGACCTGAATTCAAATCCTGCCTCAGACACTTCCTAGCTGCATGGTCCTGGGCAGGTCATCTCATCTCTGCTTATCTTAGCCCCCACCGTAAAACAAGGAAAAAGGCCTGGCACATAGTAGGTGCTCTACAAATGCTTATTCCCGTCCCCCTTTTCTCCATCTGATAAAAGAGAGAGATGCACCACGTGGCCTCTAAGAGATGTCTCTTTTAGCTCCAATAATGATAATTAATAATAATAATAGTAGTAGTATGTGGTACTAGAAAATCAGTTACTGTTAGGAACCCCTGAGATCACTCCTAGCTACTGACAGGCACCCCCAGAAAGGATGAACTCAGGTATCTTTGACATTTAGCAAACCTCCTGGGATTCCGTGGCTCCTCCAAGGAATGTCAACAGATAGGACCATCCCACTGAGAGATAACTTGACAGACCCTTCCTGGGAGATATCCCTGGGACTCCATGACTCCACCAAGGAATGTCAATAGATAGGATCATCCCACTGAAGGGTAACCTGGCAGACCCTTTCTAGCAGATATCCCTGGGGCTCCGTGACTCCACCAAGGAATGTAAATGAGATTATCCCACTAGTATGATAACCTGACTGAATCTTTTGATCAACCAGGACCTTTGTTCCTGTTCCCCCCTACTCTGTACCCCACACATATCCTATATAAGCCAAGCCATCACCCCAACACATTTGCCATTGATTTGTGGTGCCGTACCCCAATGGCCGCCGGCTAATAAATTCTCCACTTAAAACTTATACTCTGTGCTGTGTCTCGCTCGCTTCTGGTATAACAGTAACTGGCATTGATAGAGCACCTACTATGTGCCAGGCCCTGTGCTAAGTGCTTTTCCCAGATTACTTTTGGTCTAGGTCTGGGGGCCTTTGGTCGGTGTCTTTGTCTCCCTGCAAAGCCTTCAGAACAACTCTTGTTTACGTGAATTTGCTGTTCTGTGCTTTTGGAAGGGGTTAAAATATCCAGGCTTGCCCAGTTTTGCACCGGATAAGCCTGGAGAAATCTTCCTGATGGACCTAAATGAAGATGAGCCAAAACCCTGGGCCCTGCCAATCAGGAACGCGTTTGATGTGCAGTCATTTAATCCACATGGGATCTGTACCTTCATTGACAAAGGTAAGGCTCCTCTGCACACCTTGGGAAGGGGTGATACGGGTCCTGCATGGAGCTGCTGCCAGAAGACCCAGGTGGGGAGTGGCTCTTAGGAGCTCAGTCCTTCAGTATTCAGGACATTGCCCCGAGAACACACTCAGGTATTTGCCTGCTACAAACCCTCTCCCCCTTGGGAGACGACATCAGAGAATTCTGAAGGGGTGGCTCTAAGTCCTTGGGTGACAGATGCAGTGCCCATCCCTGGACCAAAGGCAGAGCAGGAAGTGGACTTCTGCCCCCCAAGAAAGGGAATCCAGAGCTTTTTAAAAAATGTATTTTGAACTTAAATACATTATAGGAAAAGAAAAAAATATATTATAAACTTAAATATTAAAACTTAAATAGAAATGGGAAAAGTAAAAAAAGCACTGCCATATATACAGCAGAACTTACGAGAGGATTCAAAATACACAACAACTTTACATTTCAAGAAAGTCTATGTAATAAATACTATGCATTGTGTTGAGAGCTGCACAGCTTTTCTTTGCTTCCTTGTGAATTTTCTTTTATGCTCTGCTGTGCAATTTTACTTTGTTCTCTTTTCTCTGTTCCCCCATCCCCCAAGAAGGTACAATTAAGCACAGATATATTCATATATATTTTTATATATATATATAAATATATATCTACACACAGACACACACATACATACGTGTACATATACATACACACAAATACACATATGGATATCCATGCATACAAACATAATACACATATGCACATATGTACACAAAGATATGTACATGCATATACACATACCTATAATCATACTCATATGTAGACATATACACTCATTTGCATCTACACAAGACCACAATGTACTTCTTCATCCTCTGTTTCTCTGAGGGTGGATAATGTCTTCCTTCGTGAGTGCAAATCTTTCCATATTTTTCTAAGTCCACCAACTTGTCATTTCCTACTTCCCAGCGTTGAACCTGAAAGTTTGGTTGAAGAAGGCAAACAAGCTTGGTGATAGAAAAATCCATGTTAAAACATAGCTAAGCTAGCTTATTTGTACATACAAGGAGTCAGAGTACAAGCTCTGGCTGCTGAACAAAGGAATGAGAAAACTTATATACGTTATTTTTAGCAGACTCCACAAGCCTGTGTTACCTCAATTTTATGATCCCCATGTATGTTTAAAC